>NC_031769.1:65589863-65611957 GCF_001522545.3 Parus major
GAGGAGAGGAGAGGAGAGGAGAGGAGAGGAGAGGAGAGGAGAGGAGAGGAGAGGTGTTCTGTGGAGTGCAAAAGCAGTTTAAAGAACTGGAAACAGTGTGACTTTCAAAATGGCTTTTGTGGAAGTTCTCCCAGTCTGAGATCATTTTCCATGAAGGAATAAAAAGAAAACCATTGTTTAAATCCATTAATGGTCGTGGAAATAAACTACACATCAGTATTGTTCTCACTCCCTGCACAGAGGTAAGGAGGATCCATTTTTGGGCAAATTAAAGCCTTGGTGATTAAAGTTTGTCTTCAAGTTTAGGCAAATAAAAACCCAAACCAAGCAAACAAAAAAACAATCAATCAATCAGTCAATCAATCAAGCAAACAAAAACAAACAAAAAGTCAAATCCAAATCATAAAGGAGGAAGGAAAAGAAGAGAGGAGGAGATATATCTAGCAGAGTCACTTACTTGCATAAGAAGCCCAGGAGACTTAGGGTTTCCTTTTCTCACTGCTGCTGTGGACTTTGATGATGCCACAATTTCATGTGTTCTGTCGCAAATGAAGTGTATGAAAATTCTATGTATAAAAGCCATCACAAAAGAATGGTCATATTCTTCATCAATATATAAAACTGGACACTCTGCACTGCAGAAATACATTTATAAGAACATTCTTGGCATGGTGCACAGGAAGATAGATTCATATGTAGCCATCAGTAAAATAATTAATACGAATAATGCCAACTCTCTTGCCATAAAAAGCCTTACTGTAAGAGCAAGAAACTAAATAAAATACATGTACTACGTCCTTTCTCCAGTACCACATGATGTACAGTACAAAGGTATTTAAAACAACTCTAATTGGATAGAGTATAGCTCGAAACTGTCCTGAAAGGACATAATTGCAATAATCAATGCAATAATGTGGGATAAGACCTTGCATTATGCCTAGACCTGCACCTTGACTCAAAGGGTTTTCTCTCTAAGGCAGAGCCCTGAAATCCAGGTTGTTTTGCATTCTGAGGCTATGACTGACAAGCATATGAGGCAGCAGCTGCTCCATCATTGCTCCATTTCAGATGTCAAAGTCTGACCCTCTCAAACCCACTCACAGCCTCACGTGTTCTGGTGAGGAGCTGGAGAAGTGCATGGACTAATTCACCAGAGCACTGCTCATTCATAACGAAGTCATCTGTGCTACCCACATCCATTAGCCAGAATTTGAAATACCACACAGGAAAGCAACTGCCTAAAATTTTCATGAACTGAGTTACTGGTCCTTGAGACATGAATGGAAAGAGAATCTGAAGTGTGCTTGTGATGATGAGTCATGGGTTTAAAGGGATATTGGCAGGTAAATATTTTTTGGAATCTTCTTTCTATTACCAGCAGTTATCTTGCTGCACCTGTAAGAATCTGCAGGGCTGCATCCTTGCCTGGCAAACTCCAGCTGAGCATTCCCTGCTCAAAGCCTAAATGGTCACGCCAGGACTGAGGCCACAGCGTGTCCTTTAGTGTAAAGGATATTGCAGTCAAGAGGTGTTCAGCTTTTCTGAAACGTTTTGATTAACACCATCAACCAGGTGGTGACAGAAAGGCACCAATCCACCAAAAGTTTCTCCAAAGACTGGAGAACATTATGGCCCATGAAAGGTCCATTTTCAAGAGGAGCTTCTACACTGAAGCGCGGGGTAGCCCTCCAAACACTCCACTCATGACATGAGCTTGTAGCAGAGCAAGGAAAGTTTCAACAAAGGTCTGAAAGAGACAATTACATGTAAAACCACCTAGGTTTCCAGAAGATTCTGCATTAAGACATATAGAGAAATTGGTGCAACCATCTAATTGTCTACACATCAGTGATGGAGGCTGCACAAAGTAGCCAAATTGCCCTGTTTCCTGTTCACCCTTGTGCTGGAGTATCTACATGAAGAGGACACAACCTACATTTGGAAGAGTTGGCTGGGCAGAGAGATCTTTGAATGTCCCAGTCAGTCAACTGGTCCTCACAGCTTGGAGCTACACCTCTTGCTTCAGATAATGAGGAGTTCAAAAGAGAATTAACATTTTTTTCACACCAAGAGAGGATTTCAGTGAGAAGGGCTAGCAAATCCAGCCAGGTGGAGAAGGTAAAGAGGAGTCTGCCATGAGAAAAGAGAGGGCATAGAGAAGGGAAAACTATCAGAAGAGCTAGAACTGGAAGTGATGGAAAGAGAAGGAGGTATCTCAAGGGTAGGCAGTAGCATAGGTGTTGTTGGTCATGGTGCAGAGTAATATGGAAGGTTATAGAGACAGAGGCCTTTGCTGATGTTTGCACAGAGAGAATGCACTTCTTGTCCCCTGTGAGGATCACAGTGAGTTATCAGGGCCCCTACTGCCTTGGCACAGTTTGGGTGAAGGACCTGGATGGCCTCAGGTGGACTACTGGCTTCCTCCTACCTGGTGTCAAGTTGTCATCAAGGTAGGCAGTGCTGAGATACACCAAGGGTACCTTTTGAGTGACCAGCACGGCCAGGGTGTGTGAATAAATATCCTGCACACATCAGTGGTGTCCCACCGGGCAACAGAGTGGTCAGGATACCACTGGAGAGGATAATGTCCCACTGGTGGTCCCGGCACAACTGGGGTACATTAAACCTCCTGTATGCTGTAGTGGCCACTTGAGACACCTTAAACAGCCTCAGTTTGTGGCCTGGGCAATAGTGCATGGCTTTGCAACTCTCTGCGAGGTTCACTTGCCCTTGGACCTGGAAGACAGCATAAATACATATAATTATTTCCCGAAGTGGAGACCACAAGTACCTCTGAAGGCAACCTTTCATGTCCAGGCATGTCCAGTGGGCCACTGACAGGACAGATATCTGTACAGATGCAAGGTGCTCTGGGTACTAGAGTGATCTCATGTCTCTATTATTGTCATTTAGCCCAAGGAGGGGATTGTCCCATTTTTCTCTATGCTGGTGCAGCCCCACCTCAAGTCTTGTGTGCAATTTTGGGCAACACAATATCAGAAAGACACAGAGCTATTAGAGAGCATCCAAAGGAGGGCTACAAAGATGGTGAAAGGCCTTGAGGGGAAGCCGTATGAGAAGGGGCTGAGGGCACTTGGTTTGTTAGCCTGGCGAAGAGGAGACTGAGGGGAGACCTGAGGGGCAGATACTGATTTCTTCTCTGTGGCGGCCAGTGACAGGACCTGAAGCAATGGCCTGAAGTTCTGGCAGGGCAGGTTTAGGTTGGATATCAGGAAAAGGCTCTTCACAGGGGATGGTTGGGCACTGGAACAGGCTCCCCAGGGAATTGGTTGCAGCACCAAGCCTGACAGAGTTCAAGGAACACTTGGACAATGCTCTCAAGCACAATGGTGTGACTCTTGAGGCTGTCCTGAGCCAGGACAGGAGTCCTTTTGATGATCTTTGTGGTCCCTGCCTCCTTAGGGTATTCTATACTTCTGATTCTCTGATCTTTCCAGAGGTGGTGCAGCACAGGGCAGGTGCCCCCTCAGCAGCTGTATCCTGTGATATGCAGACTGGATGCCCTTGGGACAGACAGTTCACAAAGGGTGAGGACTCAGCAGAGCAGTGTCCGTGGGCAGCCCTGTGTAGAGCAGGGCCAAGATGTTACACTGAACCTAAAGTCA
Source organism: Parus major (assembly GCF_001522545.3). Lineage (NCBI taxonomy): Eukaryota > Metazoa > Chordata > Aves > Passeriformes > Paridae > Parus > Parus major. The sequence continues at coordinate 65,593,490 of NC_031769.1, forward strand.
TTTAGTTCACCTTTCCCTGCCTGCCAACAGCCATGCATTATCTTCCATCCTCTACTGAAACAGCTGGGGCCACCTTCCAGGAAGCATGTTTTGTTCAATATCCAGCACTGCCATATTGTGGTCCATGACTTCTTGCTGGGAGATGAGTGGAATTGCAAGGCTCCATCACTGAATGGTAACTCAACATAGATTAAGGAGCAGGGGGCAAGGGAGAAGCATTTGAAAATATTGATGTCTCAGTCCTCCCCTCTTCCTCATGTTCTCTTTTCACTCTAGCTCTCTAATAAAAATCTTAATCTAAAAATAATATCATAGAGAAGCCTTTTGCTTTGAGATGTGAAACAATCTTTGCCTAAGAGCTGCAAGATATCATCAGCTTGTGGTGCTTGTCAGAAGGTCAGCTCTGTGACTGAAGTTTATTAGCAGGGCTGAACAGGGTTGTGCCTGTCTGTCTGTGCCAGCAGCAAATCACAAGGTTTCTAATTCAGATCTTCTAACAACAGTCCCTCATCCTTGTTTTTATTTGTAGGACTGAATGAGGGCACTGTAAACCTGTAAGTGAGCAGTCCAAGGAGCGGAGTTAGAGTCTGGGGGTCAGTCTCAGCGGAGAACAGCTTTGTAAGTGTGCGCTGCCTGTGATTCCCCTGGTTTGCTGAGACAGAAGCTCCAAAAAAAGGGAGCATGTGAGGTAATACACAAGAGAAGTAGGTTACCCATGACTTGCTGGTATTCTTTAGCTCTCTGGTCTCTAGAGAATGGCACTCTTGGAAATACACAGCTGCCATGCAGACCTTATCAGATAAAAGGCAGTTTGCCTGGAAAAAAAAAAAAAGCTTTATTTACTGAGTTCTGATGCTTTGTACCAGATGACTCATTGTCACACTTCTTTTCCCTCTTCTCACTGAACTAGAATCGTGTAGCAAGTTACTTTCATCCATTATGGCTTGTTGATAAGATGAAAGGACACATTTTATACTTTAAGATTTTTCTTATCCTATAAGAGATGAGCATCAATAAATTTTTCTCTCTGGTCAGCTGGTTGGCATTTGGAGCTGAGGAGTGCCATTTAGTATTAGTGACCCCAGACCTCAAATTTAAATATTTTATAAAGTTCTTTGCATTGGTTCTGGGACCCTCAAGTTGAGGGCATGAAGGTTGGTTGAAGTCCCCAGCTCTGTTTGCTGGATTTTAGCCAAGGACATTTGCATAAATATCATTCCTTCAGTATGATATTTAAAAAATCACACAAATTACAGTTTTCCCCATTGTTTCCAAGAGATCTAGCTCTCTAGGAAGCTGGCAAGAGAATTATTTGGTTTTAATTGGAATTAGATAAAGACTTAGAATACAATGGACTAACTATTTATTTTGCATGGAGTCGACAGAGTACAACTGGCTTCAATAAAGATGTGCCAGTTTACAACGTGTGACAAACTGACAACACACAGTTCCTTAACAGCTAAAAAGTGCACTAACTTTACAGTCACAGGTTGATGTCAGGATTTTCATGTCAAAACATTTGGATTTGAGCCATTTGAAAAAGCAAGTGGGGTGCATAATGAAAACAAAGTGATTATTTTTCCTTAATAGTAGTTCCACATCTGTTTTTCTTTTATGTTAAGTGTCAAAATCCCAGATTTTTGCAGATGAGATATTTTAGTGTGTGCTAGGCTGAAAGAAACCCAGTCTAGCACAGACCTTCTAGAAGAACATATCCCCCAGCTTCTAGACCAGAAGCAGTAATATTTGGTAGATTATGAAAGCTAGGCAGACAAATAGACCAAGCCCTTAATTACACGTCCTGGAGAATTTCTAGATCCTGTTAAATTGATTTATTCTATTTTTATGAAATGAGAAAAAAGTCCACGTGTGGGAGGCTCAATTTGTATAGAAATAAGATGGAAGATTAAGACAAGGTTTTATTACATATATCTGTTTTCCTTACAAAAAAAAAAAAAAAAAAAAAAAAAGAAGGTAATTAGTTAAATTAATTACTTTAATTATACAGACCCATTATAATAGCTTTTGATCATGTTAAATAATGACACAACACATTATGAGGTAAAGTTCACCTAAGAAAAGTCATCACAGTAGGCATTTGGGCTCAAAGGGGTGGCTGCAGTTAGCACACAGCAGGATTTTATGTAGATAGAATTAGGATAAAGAAAATTGATTTTTAACCAACCATGAGGACCACAAAAAGAAAAATTACCGTGCTCCTTAAGGGAACAGAAGTGCAGCTACACCCATGGGAAGAGAATTAGACTTCATTTCTCAATGAAGCTGAATTTCAGCAAGATTCAGTAATTAAACTACTTGCTCTAGCAGCCAGGATATTTGCAGCCAAATGATTGTTTCTTCCTGCTTAATTGATAGGAAGGCACATTTGCATTCAGTGCTTGTCTAAGACACAGCCGCACCACGGCGTTTTCTGCTTGGAGGCCAAGGGCTGGAGAGAAATCTGAGCACTTGACAGAAGCTGGAGGTCAAACCCCACCACCTCCACTCGTGTTGGACTGCAGAGCCTGGCCCTCCAAGAACCACAGCAAGCCCTGCTTGTCATTAGCTATTCCCGTCAAATTAAGGGAAATTTCGAGATAGAAATGGCAACACCTTTGAGGTTATGTGTTTCACAGGCAGCTTATCTGTATTAAGCTGTGCTGGTGTATGTTGAAGCAAACACTTGCCTTGGGCTCTGAGACAGTTTGACCACTTTTATTAGTGCCTGGAAAAGCTTTCACAGAGAGTGGACCACTGCCACATGACAGCTGTGTCACCAGGGTGTTTTGAGGAGTTACAAGGAATGAGGGGTTGGAGGCATGTGAGGTTGCTTGAGATTCACCCTGAATTTACAGCTTTGCCCTAGTGGTTCAAAGGCAATTTCTGTGATGCTCCATTCCTCCAGGCCTTAGGAATTAAAAACAGAGCAGGTCATTTGCACTGGCCCGAGCCCCACCACCACCAGCATCAAACCTGTGAGCTGTCACCAGCTGGTTTCTTTGGGAATACAAAGAAGTTGATCCCAAATGGAACGCTGATTGCAATGCCCTGGTGCTGACTGGCACCCCAGGCACCCCAGGCTCCTGGTGCCAAGCAGAGCTGCTGCTTCAAGCCTTCCTTACAGCACACAGCAGAACTGATCATCTCACTGCTGACCACAGAGCAGGAGCAACAAGCCCATGGGAGAAGAGGGAGGAGAGGCAATACAACAAAGGCTGGGAGAAGAAGTGAATCTGAGGAGACAGAAAGAGAAGAGGAAGGAAAGGAATAAGGATGGATGGCATTTCAGAGGACTGGTAAGGAAGAGAATAAATGTGTCTGGGAAGAATTACATTTGCTCAATCCTTTCTAAATTAAGACTTGTAAACTAAAGTCAAGAAAATAATTGGGGAAGACAAGAAGCAGGTGCAAAGCAGGATGCAATGCGTGGTTGGTAATGAGGAAGAGGATTTTTCTTCATCACGCAGAGAAAATGCCAGGATAACAAGGGAAGCAGATGCTGCTTCCTGGCAGCTTGTGTGAGAGGTAATGTCAGGAAAGTCAGGAGGGGAGAAGAATTGTCACTTTTTTTGATTTTTCAGTCCCCATAACGGCCTTTTTTTATCAGATCACAAGATTATTTGAACTGTAGAAAAGAGTGAAAATGGATGTCTTGCTGTGTGTGCGTGAAGGACAGAAGCACAGCAGCCAATTGGAGGGACTCAGATGGGTCCCACATGGAGACAGAAACACACCAGTGTGAAGGGAAATGCCAAAAGTTCTCCCACAGCTTGTGTACAAGCAAAATTCCTCCCCATCTTATCAAAATCCCTTGAAAATTTGAAGCACTGGAAAACTATTTTCAGTAAGATAAACAAGAAGGCTAATCCCCAAGTGGAAGTCTATATGGAAACAGAGTATAGAAAGCTGTTTAAGGGGTCGTTTCCTTTAAAAATTCAAATCTGTTGTAAGAGTACCTGAAGAAATTTTTAGTTTGTTATTCCTTCAGAAATCCCCTGGGCTGTGTGACTGGACTTGAGGTCCCCTAGGTCTTCCTGCCCCGTGTTCCCACCTAAGAAAGCAGTGATTGATGGATGTTACCATAAGAAGGCTGCTCTTTGGCCCCTGAGGGAATGGAGGATTAGGTATTGGCCAAGCTGCTATTGCAAAAGACCACCATGATACCTACTGGACCCATGGCTGGGATAACCACCAGCTGGTCTTGTCAGTGAGGGCTAATCTGTAGCTGCAAATTCAGGCTGTGAGGATGTCCTGTTGGGCCAGCTGCATGAGCTTCCATACGGGCTCGAGCCACTTGCACATACAGGGGTGGCAATTACTTTTGCATGAGAGTTGTCCAAACCTTTTCATTGCAGAAAAGCCTACATTGTAAAACTTGCCATGGATCTGCCTGTGTTCTCTCTCTGAGTTACTCTGTGGTATTGCTAATCACAGATCAGATAATATACTCCAGGGCTTCCAAACATCAGGGCCTGACATGAGTCAGAAACTTTGAATGGATGGATGGACTCCACTGGCTGATGAAACCACAGTACCCCTTGCATGGGCAGAATTTATTTCAAGGTCACTGGAAGGTACAGTGGCCCTCTCCAAGATGCAAACCTCACCACCCTGGCTGAATCTCCCAGCAGTCATGAAGCCATTACTATTTGTGTTGGCTACACCATCTGCAGCAGTGGCGAGAGTATGACTTGATGATTCCTGAAGTCACTCTCTCCCTCCTACATAATTTTCATTCACTTCCTGATTTTTCTTCTTTTTGTGCTTGTTAGCTAATAACTAGCTAAGTCAAAGTCACCTTTCATCATGTGTGATACAAAAAATATCCTAGAAGTAATACTCAGAACAGTGAAACATAATTAGAAGCTTGCCAGTTCCTGAAGCAGCTGTGATGAATCTGTGTTTCTCCAGACAGTTTGCTAAAAAAAAAATAATCAGTGTGGAAGACAGTAACCTTTGTGATGGGATTTGCTGTGGGGTTTTTTTCTCACTTTGTATGTGTTTTGCATGTTGCCTCTCTAAAAAAGTAGCCAGAATGAATAGCCACAGCCATAGGTCAGGAAGGATTCCAAACTCTTCCTCTCTCACAATGCAGGACACTGCAAGACCAATCCTCAATTCATCAACAATAGAAGAAAATGTAAAATTTTGCCTCAAATAGGTAAGGGAGCAGAAGAAAAAGTGCTCATACAATAAAATTTACTGCCTTGTATTTCAAGTGCTTTAACCACTCACCCCTCCCCTGTTGTGTCTTCAATAAGAAACCAAAAAATTCTTTAATGATGGTTGCTACTACAAAAACAAGCTAACAATCACTTGCTATAAACCCCTGATTTAAAGTTGATTGTTTAATCTTGCAGCAGTAAATCCAAGACTTTACATGAGATGCAAACCCAATTCCTTTTTTAGCCCAAGACACTCCTTTATCATCAACTCATATACATCAAAAGGCAAAATTTAGCCTGGCATAGCTCTTCTTTTATGATCTTACATGTAAATATTATTTTTCTATCCCCTGAGGCCGTTTAGGTATTCTGAAGAAATTAAAGACAAAGACTGAGCAATTCTCAGCTCGAGTGATTAAATCAGCTTAATAGAAACCCAGGATCAAGGAAGAGCATTTCCTTCCTAACTCTCTGAGCTCCTGGTGGGCTCAGCTCTGGGGCAGAAATGAGCCACTAACCACATCCTTAATCACAGCTCCTGAGAGATTGTGTGTTGTCTGCTGTATTATATAGGGTATAGCTCCCATTTACAAAGGTCCAGACTAGTTTTACTCTAAGTTTATCAGACTAATTCAAATCACACTAATTTAGATCTCACTTCAAAAAATAAAAAAAGAATGCAGCCCATGTGTGCCATGACTCCACACGATTTTCTTCCCTTTAAGGAAAAAAAGCATGCTAACAATTCAGCTGGTACAAATTTCATTTAGTGTCTGAAATAACCAGCATGTGTTTCAAAATAAATTCTTTACTTCTGCTGTAATTTTCCCCAGACCTGAAAAATAATTAATGGTTTTATGTCCCCCACCAGCTCTGTGGTTCCTCAGTGGAATTCTTCTCTCCAGCTTTCCAAGTTCAGTCACTTTCTCAAGATGCAATTTCGAGCTAATGATACTAATAGTTCTGTGCCTAGCATTCCTCTACAGTCAAGGACCTGGAACAGGATTCACAGGGGAGATGTTTGTTTTGGGTTTGTTGAGGGGTTTTTTTGCCTCTTGTGACAAGTGCCATCATAGACTGAGAATTTTCTTAAGTTAGTGAAACTGCTTCTGGAGTTTGCTACAGTGCTGTCTTTTAAGTCTGTGCACTGATGATCTGCACCCTTATACACTTTGTGGAGCTCATTACATTAATTGTTTGACCTTTTCCATAATGAAGTGAACATTCTGCTGCTCTCTCTACTGTCCTTCCTGTGTGACTCTTCCAGATCTATAGCAGGATTCTGCTGGGTGAAAAACTGTCTGACAGGTCGGGCACAAAGGTTTATAGTGAATGGGGTGATACCAGGCCAACAACTGGTCACTAGTGGGGTTCTGCACAGCTCTGTTTAGGACCAGTGCTCTTCAAGATCTTCATAAATGACTTGGACATAGAATCAAAAGTATACTAAGTAAGTTTGCTGATGATACTAAATTGAGAGGAGCTGTTCACTCCCCTGAAGGCAGATTGGCCCCTCAGAGAGACCTTGACCAATCAAAGACATGGCCAATCCCCAACTGTATGAAGTTCAACAAGGGAAAGTGCCGGATTCTGCACTTGGGATGGGACAGCCCTGGATGGACAGACAGACTGGGGAATGAGAGGTTGGAGAGCAGCCCCATGGGAAGGGACCTGGAGGTCCTGGTTGATGGCAAGTTGAACACGAGCCAGCAGTGCCCTGACAGCCAGGAGGGACAGCCCTGTCCTGGGGGACATCAGGCACAGCATGGCCAGCTGGGCACGGGAGGGGATTGTCCTGCTCTGCTCTGAGCTGGGGCAGCCTCACCTCCAGTGCTGGGGGCAGTTTTGGGTGACACAATATTAGAAAGATTAAGCTATTAGAGCCTCTCAAGGAGGGCCACAAGGATGGTGAAGGTCCTTGAAGCAAAGCCATATGAGGAGCAGCTGGGGTCACTTGGCTTGTTCAGCCTGGAGAAGATTGAGGGGACACCTCATCACAGTCTGCAACTTCCATGTGATGGGAAGAAGGAGAGCGCTGAGCTCTTCTCTCTGGTGACCAGTGACAGGACCCAAGGGAATGTCCTGAAGTTGTGTCAGGGAAAGTTTAAGCAGGGACATTAGAACCTCTAATAGGTTTGGGTGGTTGGACGCTGGAACAGACTCCCCAGGGGAGTGGTCAAAGCCTGACAGAATTCAAAGTCTTTGGACAACACTTTCAGGCATGGTGTGTGACTCTTGGGGTGTCCTGATCAGGGCAAGAAGCTGGATTTTGATGATCTTGGTGCAGTCCTTCTAACTCAGGATCACAGAACCATACCATAGAATGGATTGGGCAGGAAGGGATCTTAAAGATCACCTCCTTACAACCTCCCTGCCATGGGCAGGAACACCTTTCACTATGTAGCTAAGGAAGGCTGCTCAAAGCCCCATGCAGCCTGGACTTGAACACTTTCAGGATATGGGGCAGCCATAACTTCTCTGGGCAACCTGTTCCAGTGCCTCACCACCATCACAGTAAAGAATATCTTCCTAATATCTCATGTAAACTAACCCTCTTTCAGTCTGAAGTCTTTCTCTCTTGTCTTATGACTACCTGACCTTGCAAAAAGTCCCTCTCCAGCTCTCTTGCAGACCCTCTTGAGGTACTGCAAGGTGCTGTAAGTCTTCCCTGGGCCTTCTCCAGGCTGAACAACCCCAGCTGTCTCAGCCTGTTTTCATAGGAGTGGTTCTGGAGCCCTCTGAGCACCTTCCCAGCCCTCCTCTGGTCTCACTGCAACAGATCCATGGTTTTATAATGAGGGCCTCAGAGCTGGATGCAGCACTCCAGGTGGGATCTCACCAGAGCAGAGCAGAGGTGCAGAATCCCCTCCCAGGATATGACTGGCTCTCTGGATTGCAAGTGTGCATTGCCAGGTCATGACAAGATTCTTATTCACCAACATATCCAAGTTAAGAGCTTATTAAGAGCTGCTCTGAATACATTCTGTTAGTGCTTGGAATTGCCCTGACCCCAGTGCAGGACCTCGCACCAGGGATATTCTCAGATTAAATAATTCTATGAGCTATCAGGGGAGCTTTTCATCAAATGTAGTCCAAGATGGAGAGAAATACAACATGGATCCCTTGTAATGGTAGCAGATGCCCTGTTCTGTCCCATTCACATGTGAAAGGACATGAGGGACCTCTGACAGGCAGCAGCTGCTGCCATAAAGAGGCATAATACAGTGGGTGAAGCTAAAAATAGAGCCTTAAAAACCTGTAAATGCTAAAAAACAATTAATAAATCATAAATAGAATCACAATTTTCAACAATACAAATGTAAGTAACGTTGTTGTGATTAATATGAGATTGGAATCTCTTGGCCTGAAAGTCACATTGGGCTTAGCAGAGCAGAGTTCAAGCTCTGTCTTGGGGAGAGAGAACTGAAACAACCTGGACCATCACCCTAAATCCAGACAGGACACTGTGGCTAGTGAAAATCACATGGTGTGACTGGCAATACTTTACAAAGTGAGTTTGGATTAAGTACATGTCTGTGAACAGAAGCAGTAAGAAAACAGGACTAGTAAAGGAAGAGAATGTCATAAATGTTGGGAAAAAGGACAAGAGAAAAAAGGGCGTAAGTAAGAAAAAACTTTATTTTAAAGAGCATTTCTGAGCTGATACAAACAAACAACATAAAGCAATAAAACAGAAGCATTACTTCCTGTTGGTGGATTCTTACCATACAAGGGAAAACAAGACTTATTTCCACAATGGGTGGATCTTTTCAGTCACATGAAAGAAACAGCCAGTTCTATCAACCATTTTTCTAACAATCAGGAATCAGAGATGAAGAAAATAACAGAAAGAAGCCGGATTTTATCCAGGGAGATCTGTTTTTATAAGCCCAGGAGCTGCAAGGGCAAGAAATACAAGGTTAAATGTAGGTCAGCTGCAGAGCTAGGGAAGCCCCCAGTGAGCAGAGCATGGGCTAGGATTTGAGAAATCTGATAGTACTTCAGATTCATCTTCCACTTCACTGTGCTGCACTTTAGTCCCACTGAGGTGAAAGAGAAATCTTTCCTACCTACCAAAATAAGCAGTGAGGAATAAAGTAATTTAGCACTCTGGAGATACTGGTGTGATTTACTGAACTCCAGGAAGAAAGGCCAGCTAGGTTTTCATGTTACCTGAGACTCCTTTGCTTGGATAGAACCTGAAAACCTCCTACAGTTTACAGCTCTTGAACCCAAATATCCTTGGAATGCCTGACCTGGATCTCACCAGAGCTGGCAGGAGTGTGGTCAACTGGGCAGACACTGAGGTGAAACAAGCTGCAAGGAGATGCTGGCACTGATAATGCCCAGCCTGTGCCTGCATCAAAGGCTTCTAGCAAAAGGCATGCTAATCAATAGAATTTACAACTAAATTATTTGGATAAGTAATAGATAAACTATACAACTTATTACATAAAAATATGTAATTAAATGTTATTTGTGAAATAGGAAGTCCAGCATGAGGATTGAGTTGACTGTCCAAAGCAGCAGGAAGGTCAACTCCCCTTCTCAGCCACTTCCCAGAAGCACCATGACACACCTAATGTTCCTCACAAACCTGATGAGACTGAGTTTCCTTAGTCACCCACAGAGAGCAGACAATGACATTTCCTCTGTTGTGTCTTTGCAGGGTGGGAGGGAAGAGGCTGGCTGCATCTGCCACAGGACCTCACAGCAAGCTGCTGATGGTAAGAGCCCCAGCAGCCCTTGCTGGCTGTCACCATCCCACCACCAGCAACCCTGAGACCACCAGCACCTCCCCTGTGCCTCTCATCTGACACAGTCCCTCACTGGACATATACCAGCCATCAGAGCCTACCTGCACCACCACATTTAGCAGCAGCAGCAGCACCCACATGAGCGTATCTCTCTACTTGTTTAACTAGCAATAAACTGCAGAAATTGGTGAGAGAAAGGAACAAATTCGGATCTTCCAGGAGGTTTTAAGCTGCTTACCCAGTTTTCTCTAGTTTTGCTGAGGTTGTCTTCTCACTCATGAAATTCTGGTACAGACAGAAGAGGGTTTCCCAATCTGCTTTGGTTGTAAATCACAGCACCTAAGGCAGATAGGTGGACTTTTTCTTTAAATAAGTGCAAAGGCTGTTGCTGGCAGGAAGCAGATTAAAGTCAGAGGCATGTGTTAAAACAACTGCTCTGCAGAGTTCTCCAAATTAAATAGTGTCCTTGTTAAAATATCTATAGGAGAATAATTTTTCAGATAAGAAAGCTAAATAGTCACATGATAATCTTCCATACCTCGAGTTTAGAGATCGGGTGTTTAAAAATAAAATTTAAAAATCTCCCAAACTCAAAATACTGTACCAACAAGAATGCCCAGTCTCAATGTAGAGGCTTATCTCTCTAAGAATCCTTGTCAGATTAACCTCAGATTTTACACACAAAAAATCCTTCTCTGACTAGAGGAAATAGTTGAAAAACTGCAAGTAGAAAGCAGCTTTTTTTCAGAAAGTTAGGGAAAGGAAGCTTAGCTAGGTGTAAATCTAGGTGTAATCCTCCCAATGGAAACACTGGAATATTCTTAATATATATTTTAGGTTTTAAACTCTATACCTCATAGTCTCACTGTATTGCCTCTATAGATAATCAGACCACCAGTCTTCCTATCCTTTTTCCTGATGCTTTTTTTCTGTTTCAAGACTTTCTGTTGGAAAACATTAGAATCCAAACCCAGTACATCTGCCTCACTTTTGAGATGAATGGTGCAGCTTTATCCTCAAATGCACTCAGTGCTGACTGATGTGAAACACTTCCCAGGTGATCACATCCAACCTCCGATTTCTCAGCAACTTTATCACTGGGAGATGAGGGCATTAGCTGTGGGAATGGGCTGGAGGGCAGGCAATAGCCTTTACCTGATGGCCTGAAGAGATTTCCTTTTCCATTTCTTGCTGAAAAAAGATGTGCCCAACCACAACCACTGCTATGAGCTGTGGCAAATGGCTCTGCTTTTGCTTTCACAAAAAGAAGCCCACTAAGCTCTTCCCAACACTTTGTACTGCCTTGGTGCTTCTGGTCTTGGCTGGCTTCTTCAGCCTATGCAGGTGGTCAGAGACTTCACCAGGAGAGCAGAGATACCTCCTGTTCCTTTTCAATGGCAAAACCAGCCTCCTGTGACTTTGGTGCAGGATTGGAGGAGGTGAAATCCACGGCCTTCTCTGCTGAGCTTGGAGGTGAGTTTTCAAAGCATGAATGCTTAACAGGAGCAGACAAGGTCTGTCGAGGGCTTGCCTAAGCAGTCCACAGGCATGTGAACACAAAATACAGGCATTTCCTTCAGTTTCACTTCTTAGGCTACTCAGTGTAGTCCCTCCTTTTGTTAACAGCAATTCCTGGTGGTGTTTTCCCCATTAGAGTTCTTGGATGCCAGTAACTTCATTATATGTATCTTATTGCGACACAGCACGCTGCTTCAGTTCTTGTACAATGTTCAGCATCCTAAGGAATTGTATCAGCTCTAGAATTCTAGAGTCTGATCCTACTCTTGTTACAGGTAATGACACAACTTTTCCATGAAACCCACACATGCTACCTAGCCATTTAATCTCCCTCCTCGGAAGGCAATGAGAATAGCAAGTGGCAGGAGGCAGGCGAGAGAGGGGCGCTGCTCTGACTCTGCAGCTGCCGGCTCTTGAGAGCAGCCCCAGCACTTAGGCTGCCCACAGCCCCAAAACACTGTGCTGGCAGCCAGGATCGACAGCATGGTGGGGTTTGTCCTCCCTCCCATTTCCAGCATCAGATCAAATTGATCTGCTGTCCAGGACCTGCTGATGGGGGTACGTGTTTATTAAGGGAAGAAGCTGATCTCGCTGTGATACATGGCATCCACTGCTCTACCTAGCACCGTGAAACTAAATTTCCTTTAGCCATTCTTCCCTCCCCTGCCCAGCCTAGCAATCTCAACTGGTGAATTCCCCTCAAGAAAAGAAAAAACAAGCTGTGCATTGCAGGGAACCCAATTATGATACCAGAGCTGAGATCTGGGCACTAAGGCTGCCAAAGTGAGTTTGCTAGTGAATTTCCCAAATACTTTTGTTTTTTTTTACGTTTTGGGAAAATTAGCTGGAGAGACACTGGAAAATTCACAAGCACCTCATACACTTCTAAGTAAACACCTGAGAATGTTCACTGATAAGTTTAACAGCTTCTGTAGGAAATCACTAGCTGTTCAAACATGTAATTATGTGTTAACAAGCTTAAAAGGGGAAAAAATAACAAAGATTCAATAATTCGAGTATGGGATGCTTTTCTTCTTTGTTTCCCTACAGATTGGAAGCAGTTTATGTAGCTTTACTTGTCCAAGTTATAAAAATAATATAAAATGACCTTTTAGGAGCCCTTCAGCAGCTTGTGTTGTTCTAGCTCTTTCAACAATCAGATGGACTCAAGAGCAACATTATTTCCTGGCCAGGGGAGTGTGGAGCAAGCTATGGCTTCTCACATAACCTGCTTCTTTGGACTCCTGAAATTCATACAGCACCAGCAGTGCTTTTCCCCGATGACAATTCAAAGCCTAGAGAGCTTTGGTTTTTACCCTATTTAAAAATAAATACATGCTAATTATAGGACAAAAGTACAATATCTCCATTCTACTGTGCTGTGCAGTTCTGCTGCTTGGCATGGGCAGAGGGTTCAATGCACCTTTGCTGTGAGCGATGGGGAGGGCTGAAAAGGAAAAATCAATGCCATTTCTTGTTCAATTAAGTTCATTGTGATTCAGAACCACCTCCTCACACTGCAGAGCCTGCAAGAGATCAGTGCTGCAATCACTACCTTTTAACAGCTTGCTTTCTCCGTCTGGACTGCACAAGTCACTCACTGGCAGGGCATCACACTCTGAGAAAAAGAAAAAATGGGGGAAAGAAAAAAAATGTCCTTAAGGGCCCCTCTGAAATACATTGTCATGAATCACAGGTCTTCAGGTGGGTATTTCACAGATGGGGAGAGAGGGCAGTTTCCTCAATGAGTCATTTTATTTAGATATCAGAACTACTGCTGTCTTTTTACCCTTCAGTAAAAACTTTGCTCTCCTTGTTGCCTGGATGAGAAATATCTGCAATACCTATCCTGCTGCTTGGTCTCGCTCAGGCTAAGCAGTGTGATGGTCTGGCTCAAAGACTTCTGGAAGTCAATAGAAGGATTCTGAGGACTCTGTTGGACTACAGCTCAGATTAATCCAGGAATTAGGGGCTATCAAGAAATCATGACAAAGGACTTTTAGGGGGCCTCCCACCCTCTCCTGCACTTTCACTATTCTGAGGCAACTGTAAAAAAAACCAAAACAGTCTGTGCAGTAGAATGGGTAACCTGGAGAATTTCTTATCCCAAGCCCTTGCCTACTGAGGATGCCAAGGTCTGCCATGGTGCAGGGTTCCCCCTCAATGCCAGCACCAGCACCCCACAGGCTACTCAGCACCTCCCAAAAGAGGAGACCAGGATGCTTGTGAGCATGTCTCACTCTAGTGACAGGACAGACAAACTACAGCAGCCTGCATCTTCCCAGTCTGCCTTTAGTGGCTATTGCCTGCTCCCCAGCTGGAGGGGCTTGTCCAAGGCCCCTGGGGTTCAGTCCCCAAATTACTAGCAGAGCAAACAGTTCATTACAAAACTCAAAGATGAGAATGATCAGGGATGGCACAGGCAAAGAAAAACATGAGAAAGAGAAGTAACTCCTTAATGTTACTAGGAAAAGTTCTTTGGTGCTCACAAAGATGGTTTTAGGTCCTGGATGCATTTCAGCTAATGGCAATGGATAACTGATGCATGAAACACCTTACTTCAGAGCTACCCACATCCCTTTCCGGCTTCTTTATTGCACTGCTAGATCATGCTCAGGAGCAGGACAAGTCCTCAAGGAGGCCGCTGGCTGTCTGGTGCTCTCATGCACTTACAAACAGCAGCCGTGGAACTGCTCCGGACTTTTCCACCTGCAATCACCTGCATGACAGTGATATTTGAGCTAATTGTACCAACTGGGGCATGCACAAAACAAATGTGGCCCAAATGCAGGTTCTGAAGAAGGATGTTTTTTAATGAATGTATACTTCTCCGCTCAAGTCATGCCTTTGTGAAATCAGTTCATGGTTCACATCAGGAAGAAGCTTTCTACTGAGATTCACAGGACTTATCTCTGACCTTTCCCAGCTTCCAGTGTCATAAATATGTTCCTGAAGCTAATAGTAGAGAAGGAGGATGAAGAAGCTGCCTGCTCTCAGCATCTTTGTAAATCAGACTGTTGATGCATGTACAGACCTACAACATCTCCTTGTCACAGAGCCCTTTTCACCTTTGTATACATTCCTCCTCCCAGATTTCATCCTTCCTAGGAAAGTGAGATCTCGCTTGAAGTTCTTGCAATGCCCATGTGAGTGGCTGAACATCTGTCCTAGCAATGTTCTCATCAGCCCACAATTAATTAACACATTGGTTTCCTGCTCCCTAAAGCCCCAAGTTCCCTTGAAATTTTGATTTTCATGAGTAAGGACTGATGAAGAAAAATTTTGAAGCAGTATCTTCCTTTGATAGCTGGAAATCTGATAATGTTGGTTCTTTAAATATATATTTATGGTTTTTTTTCTAGAACAAACCATATTGACTGTTACAAAGAAAACTCAGAGTGGTATTTCAGTTATTGAAGTCCTACTGTAACTGAAGGTTAATAGCTGCTGTGGCAGTAGATACTCTATAAATCAATGGCAGAAACACATGAATCAGAATATCACCCCACTGAGGTACATCCCATCTCACTGTGGTCAATAGAAGTTGTGCTGCCAATGTCCATGGAAGCAGGAAATGTTCATGTGTCAGCAAATTTTAATACTAGTTATTGATACATATTGAGGATATAGGCTTTAGGCACACAGATTTTGTTCTGACAACGGCACTGTTTACTCCGGAACTGGAGTTTGGCTCTGAACCGAGATCCAGAATTTGGTTATTGGCATTTGCAACCAGAGAAGCTGAAATTATCTTAATGCCTTGGGGCTACATTCAAGGTTATTACCAGGCACTCGGGATGACAAGTATCTGGGCCAAGGTGTCTGCTAAGGATGTCAGAGAGTGAACAACAGCTCTGGCATGTTACCTACAGCTCATCACATACCTTCAAATTCCTTACACGGTGTGGATTTCACCATATGGAAGCAGTCACTGGAACAGCCTCCAAAAGGATGGGGTGGACTCCCCAGCATCAGAGGTTTCCAAGACACCACTGGGCAGGACGCTACATAATCTAATCCAGATTCCCTTTTCCATCTGAGGTTGGACCAGATGATCTCTGGGGATCTCTTCCAACTTGAGTCCTATGGTTCCATGTTCTATGACAATAGTGATTCTGGATGGCAGCAAATCCACCCACACAGCCATTTTCCAAGTCTATATACCTCCCTCAAGCCTACAATCGAAAGTTCATTTCCCTTGCCATGAAAGTGAAAAAAACCCCCAAAGACTGGCTTTAGGCTTCTGCTTCTTTACCACTGAGGAAAATCTCAGTGGTAAAGATGCCAAGAGCTGATACTGCTTTTCTTCTGAGGCTGCTTTACTGAAACCACCCCACTCTTTTGAAACATCCACAGGCACCTTAAGCAAATCATGTGTTGCAAACATAATTGTAGTGGGTGTGAACTCCATCTGGCTAGGGAAGCGCAGGCTCGCCTGCCTCCCCTCAGCTCTCCTGGGCTCAGCAGCAGAGCCAGTGCCACAATCCCATATAAAGGGGTCATAATCATAAGCAGCATTTTGAGTGCATGCACAGGCACCCTCCTAAAAATACATCCCAGAGGAGTGCAGTTAAATGCACACACTGCTCTTTCTGTAATAGATAGCACTTTCCTTATTGGATTGGCTGGCACAAGCTGATCATGGTCAAGTGATGCCTTGGTTTTTGAAGACTGCTTTTTAAAAGAAAGAAAGTACTGAAGAATGAACACAGAGACTGAGCTTTACAAATGAACATAGAGGAGTCTGGCATTCATCCCTTTGAAAATCACAGAAGGTGGGCCTGAAGTTTCCATTCTTCTAATCACTTTCTAAGTTTATATTAGATCATTTTTTAATGTTTCAAATAGGTTACAAATGCCTTAACCAGCAGTTTTCATTTTTTTAAAGATTTGCTATCAAGCAATAATGTCCCTTTTACATCCACTCAGCTATATACTTTTTTCTTTCCCAATTTTTTATTTGAAACCAGAGCAACAGTTCACATTGCAGAAATATATTTTCACAGGCATGAAATGACAATGATTTTCATGGCGAATGAGAAGTGCCATTTTAGTAGTAATTTCCAGAGAGATGTGGGGCAAATTCTGTGCATAACTGTAATGTTTTATGCTTAACTAAAGTCAGATGCATCCAGACAATAATGAAGCCAGGCATCTAATGAGCAAGACCACCCAAAAAAACCTTCAGAAATCTGGCTGTCAGCGAAAGGTATTTCTTTAATCCTACCTGTCACATTTTCAATGTGTTCTCATCATTTTTCTGCTTAAATATAATCTTGGAGCATCATACTTTGAACAGCCATTCATTTATCAGCTAGGTCTGATATTTGCATGTATTTTTCTGGCTGGCCACCTTGCTCTAGGGAAGGTAGCAGCTGAGGACTGGGAGCCACGGCACGAGCAAGGACAGCCACCTCTGTCGGACGGGAAGGCTGTCAGTCAGTCCATCCCTCCTTCTCAGGAGACACACGAGGAAGGAGGGTGCGAGGCACAAGCCACTGGCTCCTGTTCCCATCAGCTTCTCCAGGGCCGGGTCTCTGGCTGGTGGTGAGAAAAAGCAAGCGGTCACCTCCTGGTAGAGGCGGTGTTGCTGCAGGATGAGCTAACAGCGAATACATTGCTCAACACCCATGGGAGGGACTTTTTAAATATCACCGTGATCGCTGGACCCTCCCCTTCAACCTGAGACGACGCTCAGAATAAATCAGTCTCTGACTGACAGCACCAAAGATTTAGTTTTTATCCCTATTACTAGCCTGAAAACATGAAATAAAAAGCCCATGGTGTGAGCTGTTTGAAGAGATATTTTGAATTCTAAAAAAGGGATGAAGGGAAAAAGAATTTGTGGGGATACAGACAGCTTTGCTGGGGAAAGCATCTCACTGTTACCTTGAGCCGGCTTCCTCTTTTGAGTTTCAGCCATGACAGTCAGCAAGCCAAAAACTAAACGAGAAAACACATCCTCTAAACGTGGTGGGTCCCCTTGTGGTAGATGATTTCGATGGAGCTAAGCTGGAATTAAATCATCTGCCCAGCACACTGCTCGGTGCCTGGCAGCAACAGCACAGGGCTGCCCACCCAAATATGCACGCAGCCCCTTGGGCACACGGAGCAGCCCACGCCGTGCCCAGCGCTATCTCTGGCAGAGCTATATCTGGCCAGCAGCCGTGGGCTCTGTCCGTCTGCTCCGCCACGGCATGACACGGCAGCCAGCCCTAACAAGTGGAGCAGGAGGCTGCTGCTGCCAGGGTGGAGAGCTCTTTCTTAAAAACAAGGGCAAAGTCGTGCTGATGAGCAAATTGTCCTAACAGGAGCTGAGCAGGGCACCGTCAGATGTTCCTCTCCTTAATCACAGACTGATGTCTCTTTGAGATGGGCTGATATTCAGGCACCTTCTAAAACATGACACCTTCTAACACCAGGTTGGGGAAAAAAATAAAGAAAAAAAAAGGACAGTCTGATAAACAACTGTCCCCACTTCATCCTGCTCCCCGGCTCCAATAGAGCTGAGAGTGCTGCTATTTGAGATGGGCAGAAACCGCTGGCTTCTGTTCAGAATCTATAGTGCAGTGAGCCCCTTCCTGGGGCAGGGAAGGTGGTAAGACTGGAGTCAGGCTTGAATTTCAGACAAATCTGGACTGCCCCAAAAGTCAAGAACATTTAGAGGAATTTGGCCAGACCCTTTTCTCCTCTGTAATTGATGCCTCTAGCTATGAGATCTCTTTTTGTTGTTGCTTGGCCAGAAATCCCCTGGAAATGCCTGTTCTTATGAGATTTGTGGCCAGATTGCCAGAGGCTACAGTCATTTCAGCAGTGATGGACATATCAAAAGCCAGATATTAAACTCTTCCTGATTGTGCATTGGAAACTGCCCCAAAGTTCATTCCAAAGCAGATTTGCAGGGTGTAATATTCAATCCAAACCTCTTGGAGCCAGCCCAACCTTTAACCTGAAGCTATAGCTCCTCTGCCCTCAGGAAAAAAAAAAAAAAAAAAAAAAAAAAAAAAAAAAAAAAAAAAAAAAAAAAA
>NC_031769.1:65911972-66022555 GCF_001522545.3 Parus major
AGAAAAGCAAACCTAGAGTTGGCCTAACTGATGTTCTCAGAAAGGGAAAAAGGGCAGATAACATATGTGCAAAACTTGGGAAAGATTAAAGGTTCCTAAGTCACACAAAAAGAAATCTCACACTTGTACATCCACTTCTCAAGTCTTAGAAACTGCATTTACTATTTACTTCTATCTACTTTGTCTATGCCTGACCTTTAGTACATGATGCACCATAAATGTCCTACCTTTTCTTTTTGTATTTGGCTACCAACACTTCAAAAGTTAAATACTAACTCATTTTTTAAACTCTTCTTTTAAATTATTTTTCACAGTTATGGATTTACATTCCAAACATCTGGAATATCTGTAATTCAGAATTTAGTTGTGGAAAAGAGGGTGTTATACCACAAAATTGTGAGATTTTTCATTTTAAAATAATTCATTTCAGATGCCACATATCACAAATGGAGATGTTAATTAATGCAAGAAAATGTATAGGTTTATGGAGAGCTATTGTGTATACTTTTCCAGATGATGGCAACATGCTGACAGCTTTAAAGAACTGTTACTGTGTTACTGTGAGTTTTATTGTCTAAGCAGCCTCCTCCCAATGCAGCAATCTAACAGTTTACATTTACAGTTGATTATAACTTCTATTATGTTCCAATATTTGCTAATCATCTCAGAGACTGTGAAAAATAGCATCATTTGTCTCAAGCTCTCTTCTCTAGACACAGTATTCTAAGTCTGAAAGACAATACATGCAATGTTTTCTCTTACAGCATCCATTCTCAGTTCTTTAAAAATACTTCAGACAGCACTCTTCTATTTTCCTCTTTTGTAAGATGTGTCAGCCAACAGAACATAATTCATTCTCAGGTTTACAGTAAGCTTTCTTTTGCAAGCAGCAGAACCAGCAAAAGTTTATTTCCTCTGTGTTTGGAGGCAAAGTTAGATTGCAGATTCAGTGGTAATGGACAAAATCATCCTGCTACCTCTGCTTTGGCTGTGCAGTTTATAGGGTTTATCTCCTTCATTCTCACATTCATTCAATCCTTTATTCTCACACACCACTTGTGCCTTGCTGAATCTGGGACCCAGACATTCTGTGTGAAATTTAACTGAAGTGGAAGGAAGAGGGCTGACAGAAGAGGAACAAATACCATTTTGCAGACATAATTTCTTTAGGCCTTTATGCTTAAAACCTGGGATTTTTAAGAAAAGTATTAAACTCAACCTAACAGTGTCTTCAAAAAGTGATGGTAAAACATCTCACCCAGCAACAACTTAAGTGGAAGTAGCACTCTGGTTCTCAAAATGATACAACGTCAGTCTATTCTCACGGATAAAGGTCATAGCTAAAGCAATCTGCCACTCTGGGGGCAGATTACACTTACATACATCCACTTCTTTCCTATCATTCATCCAGGACATTCCCTGCTTTCACGAGGCTGCAACACATTTAAGTGTGAACAGATTGATTAACAACCAGAAATCTGAAACAAGCTGCCACTGCATTTCACTGTAGATGAGCAGGAATTGCTGGAGACACTTTGTAGAGTCAAACCATACGTGCACAGGAGCGCTGTGCAACACAAACTGCACATTTCAATATGGGTGATCCTCGGCAGATGACAAGGAGTCATTGCTTTTTAAGGGTTTGCTTTTTCAAAAGTATTGGGAGGTATGACAGCAATGACGACTTTTTTTGAAACAGTAGAGACACACAGAAAAATACACAGAAACAATAAACTATTTCAGACCCAGAGAAGTTGATGAACTGACACATTCAAGCATAAGAAACCAAATCTCAACTCCTAATCAGTAGAGGTCAGACAACTATTTTTCAATTATATCCTAGAAATTCTTGTGGCAGTCATCAAACAGAAGGTTTGTGACAAAGTAAGAAAATTTTTCCCAACTTGTACAATAATACCCTGATTTTTTAACTATGCTGTCTCAAAACATATAACAAGCAAGATAGGGTATCTAGCTTCACAATACATTAAGTAGTACATTAAGTAATACATTAAACAGTAATTTTCTGCTTTTAATTCTGACACCAAGATGTAGACTGTGTATACACTTTTATTTGCCTGTTTCTCAGATTTGTACCTTAAAAATATTGCTCTCCTTCTAAATGAAGTTACTAACTTCTAGTGAAACAAAGGCAAATGAGAAAAAACATTTGCTTACTGACATTCCTGTTAACTGCAAATGCAAAAGTAGCAATATAAGCTCATCAATCAGCAGCTAGAAACATATAAAACAAATAAATACTTAGATCACCTACTTAATTATTTTTCTGTGTTCTGGATCACTCCCTCAAGCATACAAATAATTTTGTCATACACTTCAAAATCATTGTAGATTATAAACAATAACACATCAGCATGGCCTAAGCATATGTCATGCTTGTATGAGAAGGTAATGTCAGACTCAAAATCTATGATCTGTGTTATGCTGCAGTTGCTACAAAATGTTTTCCTGTAAAGCAGTAGAGAAAATACCACCTAAAACCTTAGTGTCTTGTTGGTATAATATTTAATGTTGCTTCAGTAAATTACTTTGAGGAAAAACAAAAAATCAAGGCTCTTTTTGTATATATATATATATATATAAATATATATATATATATAAATATTTTTTGACACAGACCTAATTTTTTCAAGTTAGTTTTTATTGACAGGTATGTAACTGACACCTTAGAGAATTCTTATTTATTCTGCTAAAAACTGAGTGCAAACTACCAAAAGCATAAGCAAACCCAAGTGACAGATTTATGGCTAGTTACACAACTGCTAAACTGAGAAAGCGTGGTGGTAGCTTACAAGCCTTTCTCCCTTGATTCTTATACCTACTACTCCTATTTATGTTACTAATCCATAAGAAGCCTGGTAGCATTCATAAACTTTTAGACTGCAAATCATTCAGACTCACAGCAGCGTCTGCCAAAGCAAGCATGACACATCCACATGGAATCTCTGTGTCCAGTGTCAATACCCACCCACAGCCAGCTCTCACCATCCTTCCTCCCTTGCCCCAAGCAGGACCTTAGCTTCACTAACTGCCCCAGGTAAGGCACTGGGGCAGTTCACCTAAGAATGAGCAATACAGGAAGGAACTAGGTGATAGAAATCTGTTTCAGGGTAAAAACATTTCAAATGCTTCAGATAAAAAATTCAGCCATTCTGAACTATTACTGTCAAACAGCTTTGCCTACAAACTTGCCCTTAGCAGAGGAGTTTTCTCTGGCTGCTTCTCAAACTTGCATAAACATAAAGAGATCCCAACGTGAAGCTGAACTGTATTACATAATTTAAAAAAGATAAAAACATGACAGCATTAATAGAGATACCTTCAACGTGATCCATGAAAAAAAATGCTCTATTGGATAATTAAACATTTGATATTAGAGAATCTCATTGCTCTGAGGCAAAAAGAACATATCAAAACTGCATTTTTAACCCTTAATGTTAAGTATAACATCTGGGGGAGAGAAGGGGTAGACAAAGAATAAAGCTACACTTTGCTCCCTTTTTCAGCATAAAAATATTTTCAACAACATAAAAATAGATCTGTTTTATGTGTAATGAATGAAGGATGAACAGATTTGATCTCATCATTAGAAAGAAAGAAAAGGAGGTTTAGTATAAAATGTCTCTTTAAAATGGAGGTCCACCATTAGGAAAGCCAGTTTAGAGTACTTCTGCACTTGCCATATCATAGACACACAAACATATTGGTTTACGTAATTACCACCTCAGTAGGTAAGAAACTAGAAAAGCCAACATCCCAGCATTTCCCAAGCTTGCTACTAATTAAATCATATGCATACCAGTTCAATCCAAGGATGATCAAAGTTAATGGAAAAAAATTTCAATTTAATTCAATGAACTGTGGAGCAGTTCCAGACATCTAGCTGCTACTCCGTCCTCTTTCTTCTTTATCAAAAAGCACTCCAACAGTGTGAAAGTGAAGAGGACTCCATATGAGTCTACAGATTTTGTGATTTTGTATTTCCCCTCAGATCTGAATTTTAAATTAGTTGACTACATTGCATAAAATTAAGTAATCTTTTCCATGAAGGTGGATTAGAGGTTACTCCAGGTTTGGAAGGAAAACTGACTACTAATATTACTGTTACATCAATAGCTTTAAAAGATTTCAACTGTGTCTTTCTTATACATATGTTAATTATAAATTTATTTATGTGTCCCACTGTTCACCTCTGTAACTATATTGCCATACCTGAGCATGTAAAATGTCAGCCCAATGTAATGGAAATAGGGCACTAAATTTATAAGGCTTTCTAAGATTAACAGAAAGACAAATTAGTGTCATCTAAAGAAAATAAAAAAGAATTAGTGCTCAGATCAAATAGCTATTTCTAGTTACATCTGAAATGCAATGTCACAACTGCCAAACAACTTCAGTAAACTGGAAATAACATTTATGAAACTTATCTGAATAGCTTTTGCTTCAATTCTTATTAACGATGTTTTTTTCACATTCTCTTTTTCACTAAATATTTGTATTAAAAATTATAATTTAATATTAGCATCTCAAAACTCATCTCCTAGTGCTGTCCAGGTGCTTTGTAGCCATGGTTTCAACAAATGTCCTTTCAGATCAGCCTTAAGGCTCTCATTTCTTTAAAACAGAGCTGGGCAGGAGTTGCTCTAAAATCTTTATTTGGGAATTCAATATATGAATCACTTTTAATAGCCACTGCATAATGTCTCAAATGCAGTAAGTATCACACAGGAAATTAAATTTTAAAAAATAATCATTCCTTTTCAAGAATCAACAGTCAGTTAAATGAAAACTGAAATTGTCAGCTTTCAGCAGGAAGAACAGTGTCTATGCCTGAAACTTCACCTTCCATCTATACAGGGACACAAGCTTAAAAGAAAAATGGTGTTTTGACACAGTTTCAATAACATTTATGTATGCAACGCTGAAAGATGTCCACCTCACATCTTTCCTATTCTAAGACAGATTTCAAGCATTTCCTGTTGGAAAAGGCTTTTTTTTTACTCATCAGCTCCTTCTACTTCATGTTGGAGAAACACACAAAAAGCAATAGGAAGGGAATGGTGCTATGACAACTTTTATTACTGCACCTCATGTCTCCTTTGCTGTGCCTACTCAGAATCCCTGGACAATTCTGCTGTGCCACTGGGAACTTCATGACCAGGAAGTCAGAGCTGCAGGATTTTATTCCCGTGGAACACAAAATGATCTCTCATGGAGCCCTAAAATCCTGAATCTGAATGGGAAATGATCTCCCAGCATTGCCTCTTCTCTCTCAACTACTGTGTGAGATGAAAGAGATGTAAAGAGAGAGATGTCAGCAAATGATGACTGAAATCCCTGCCATCTTTCTTCTGTTTCACTTTGACAGGGAAGTTTTCTGCAGAGTCACTTTAGGCCTCCAATTAAAAACAACGTTAGCAGGGCTTTTTTACTGGGTCCAGACATGTAAGAAATGGTTCTTAAACTCAGCCCTTGCCTCAGTACAGCATAGTTACAGGATAACAGATGTATAGTTTAAGGTACAATGCGTAAAAATTGAATCCTATAAATTTACCCACGTGCTAATACTGCTCTTGAGGGAAAAAGATACTTTCTTATACTTTAAAACATCAGCTTATTTTCCTTAATATAAACCCACTATCTTTGAAATGTTAAATGGGACCTACTAAGAAGTAAATTCTATTTACTACAACACTTTTTCTTAGATAATGTGAAAACCTTTACTGTTTTTGTAGAATTCCCAATCACTGAAGCTCTTTTCTGTTGAGTGATGAAACGAATCAACAACCAGATTTTTTTTATTTTCCCATTTATGTGCTAGTGACTTAGGCTCTTGTTTTCCTTTACTGTTACTGTAGTCTAGAAGCAGAAGACCCCTTCATCTCTCAAGAACTATTAACCTAAAGTCTTAAGCTAGAATTACAAATATATACTATGTTACAGCAAACAAAATTTGTTCAGAAACTCTCATCATTTGCATTTGATCCCAAATCAAATGGGCTGCAAACACGAACAAAGCATGGAAAAAATAAATAAAACAAAAGTATAGGGAAAAGCAGCTAGCTTACACAGAGTGCAGTATTGACTTGCATGTTGTAAAAGGAAAAAAAAACAGAACTCACCTCATCAGTTTCTAAGTGACATAGTTCATTCCAACCCATTTAACCTACACAAAATGCTGGACTCTCATGAACAGCAAAATTTGAAAACAATACAGACAGCTCTGCCAGCAAGTCTCACACAATCACAGTATCTGTCTCAATACAGCTGGTCTTGCAGCAATATGAATTTCAGAAGGTAAAACAAAAACGAAGTAAGACTGCACTGCTAAACATTTTCAGTTTGCTCTCCTTTGCCCTGCTCTTTTTAGCAAACTTATTTACTCTGTTTACGTATTTTTTAACTATTTTGCTGTTATATTTCCTTGATTCCAGCACTAAAATTTGCCACAGGTGAATGGATAATGTACCTCTCCTAAATCCCCCATGACTATCAAGCCTGTGTACTGCCTCTTCAGTCTCCCTATACACTGCTCAGCTACAAGATGGAAGACTTATTTTACTCTTTTAAGGACAAGTACACCCAAGAAGATGCTCAAGAACTAAGTACCTAGCCAACCTCCATCAACCAGCCTAAAAATTTTAACTTGCATATTCTACGGTTATGAATGTATATGGGTTACCAAAAGGCAGAAAACCTGATTTGTAAAATCCTATTTATATTATGAAACATTTTCTGTAACTACAGCTAAATAAATAGATTAATTATGTTTAAAGCCTAAGGGTAAAAAAACAAGTCTTTTCCTCACAAATACTTCAACTCCAACAACTGACACTGTAGCATAAACAATGCAGCTGATAAATATTCATGATAAATATAAGGCACCTCAATTTAAAATTCTGCCTATTCAAATAAATATAAGTCAAATTTTAAAATTTATTTGCTCAATTCTGTTATAATTTCCTGACACAACTTTTGTTAGAAGCTTACAGCAATTTGAATGTATTCAGGCAGACCTACCTTGTAACACGGTATTTGATTACATCTGAACACAACTGCCTTTACAGCATTTCAGAGATCATCAGCTGACATCTCCAATAACTTGTTAAAGAACTACTTCCAAAATATTCTGTAGCAAGCAAAGCAAGGCAAGTATGACTTAAAACACAGATTTAAATGGTGTCTTCATGCAGTCCCACTACCACCAGATAAAAAAAAAGGTTTTAAAATATCACACTAAAAAGTACAAAACTAGTATTGCTAACTTCTTTTTTTTGTCATTAATGCTAGAAAATAGGAAAAACTTAAGTCCATGACTCACAGCTCCCTAGGATAATGGGCTCCCAAGCAGCTTCATGTTTTAGCATCTGTAATGTTCTAGGGCAACATCTCCTGTGAGGCTTACTATGTTGATATAGTTACTCTAGACAAAGCCCAGCTCAAATAACAAAAGAAAATCTTTGTTTGAAAGCCCTTGAGAAAGCCACATATTTTAATTATGTCAGAGAACCCTTCTGTGACACCAGACACTTGCAAGTTGCACTTCCCTCCAGAACAAACCTCAGTGGAAGAAAACCGGAGACAGAACTCAGAATGCACACGTCAGACTATGGCACACAAGTGTGTATACACATATATATATATTTAAGACTATAACATAGAAGTGTTTCTCCATCCAGTCTTCAGATACCAAAGGCAACATCCTCTCATCTTGCATTCTGAGCCAAGACATACACATTGACTAGATGAAAGAAGATATGAAAGTCAGGGAAGTAAAGTAAGTAACAACATGAAAGAATCAAGTTTTTATTATTAATGAAGAATAAGATGTTATTATAGCTCAAGGTCACATACAACAAAACAATCTTCAGTTAATGCCACGTCTGTTACATACCGAGAGAATCAAAATTAAAACTTAATAATGGTTTTGGTTTGTTTTCTTTAAAACCATCTGTAGAATTGCAATTTGTCACATGCTGAAAGACTGTGTTCCACACAGGCCCAGCAGGGTCTGCCATTCAGGGTGAGGACTGAGACCCCAGGGGACAGTGAGGTCAAACGAACTCCAAATATCAGGTGACAAAATAGGATTTCATAGAATCTGCAGTATCTCTTAAACTTAGTTCATTTTAAAAGGAATCATTTAAATAACAACTCAGGAAGTCTGACAAAGTAACTAGAATAAACATGGTGTTCCCACGTACTTAGGTCAAGTCTATTCCACAGAGTTTCTGTTTGTAGAATGAATGCTATATTAAGAATATAACCTACCACAACAGAACAGCGATATAATGGCAGCATAAAAATAAGATACATGGTGAGTGGAAGTGGAGGGTGGAATAAGAACCACAATCTGTTCAGGAAGGAAGAGGGACAGAAGTGAAACAGAAAAACTTAACCTCTATCAAGCAATATCTATCTGCTTAGAATAAAATCATTCTTTCATAAAACTTGACAAAGTTAGTGTGCCAATATAAAAAGCAACCAGCTAGTCTAAGTTAAACAAACCTATATAGAGCCAATATTTAATTATCTCTTCAGTATGTGATAATTTTACATGTACAATACTGTATCTGTCCATTTTACAATATTACCTTCCCATGGGAGGAGCTGCTGTGATGCACTATGCAATTTTCACACTGCAAGTAATCAGTATAATAAAATCAAAGTTAAAACAAATGTTGAAAAAAAAGCTATGTTCCTAGTTAAAAATAAGAAAGCAAGGTAGGTAAGAAAGCAATTTTAAAAATTATGCAAATTCTTTCGAAAGAACATTTTCAATGAAGGTCTTGAAAACTTTCTTGAAAGTCAAACCAATTTTGAAATCCTACATACACACAAAAAAATAAAAGTACTATTAAATCTGTGTAAGACTCTGATAATATGCTCTGTTTATCTGTTTCCTCTGTTTTAGATGCAGCACATCTACTTCACCATGAATCATTTCCAAAAAAGGAAAAAGGTAAACAATAATGAAAATCAAGTGCATAAATATGAATTAAAGGAAACAAAGCACATGTACTGCCAGGCTAAAACAAACACGCAAACAAACTAAATAAAACAACAGCAACAACAACAACAAAAATCCCCAGAACCTGACCTTGGTCAAAACCAATACTAGGCTACAAAACATACCTGAAAATCTAATCACAGAACAGAAATTGCAGAACAAGGAGATACTTAATTTGGGTCTCCAGATAGATGAACACTCACTAATGTTCCCAGAACAACACTTCAAACTATTTCTTCCCCAATTCCTCTTTCCTACCTCTCAGCAGAATAAGCCCATCCCTATAGGGAAGCTGGCAACCCCACTTCACAGGTATGCACCCCATCTCCATCAACACTCACTCCCAGTTGCAGGGAAGGCACAAACCTTACTAGGAGCCCACTGACACCCACTGCCTTTCGCTGATGCTGCCATGGGCTCACGTAAGTAAGAGACTGGAAGGTTAATGGTGGGGTTTGTAAAGTCCTAACTATTGCCTCTCTGTAGCTCTGAGTTCATTCTCCATTCATGAGAGCATCACATCCTGTCCTATCCTGTCCTATCCCACCTCCATTATAACTGGGGTGTAAAATGAGAACCTCTTCTCGCACTGTACAGCAACTTACCGCCTAGGTGGTCAGGCAGATTTCAAAGGGATTATTGAAGGATCTGGACATACTCCAATACAAAGATGATAAAATTTGTCCTTCTGAATTTCTTCTTCAGAAGATTATTATCTTCTACCTCTCCCTCTTTCTCTTATTGTTGCACACCTATCTTTATGTCTCAAATCTCATCATTTTCTTTGTATTAGGAGTCAGGAAATGCATGAATTCTATAGGGAAAGCAAATTTAGTTATCATAGATGTCCTTAGCAGTTGGTGAAGATGAAGATTTTTTAATTACTAAATAAATTAAAATTTTATTATTGATTAAAATGGAGAGGGACTGAAAACTGGTTACTAACTAAAAAGGCTGGCAGTGCTGGTGTCAAAGATTCAGAGAGCTAAATTTATTTTTAATTATTTACCTGCAAGCAGAGATAATCTTTCTTCAGCTCTGCTTCTTTTGCCTTTAGTCAGTGCCTTGTTCCTTCTCAGGCTGAAAGGAAAATTTTGACAGTCATTCCAGATATAAAAAACAGAAAAAGAAATAAAATAATAAGAGTTCTATCCAGAACTGTGAAGGAATGTAAGGAAGTACTGACAATTCAGCTGGTCTTACAAATGCATCAGAAGCATGACATACACAGGAACATGTCCCTAATGCATTGTCACTCATTGTCAGAGCTCTGAAGATATAAAACCAATAGTGACACAAGATGAAAGACTGTCAAGGATCATGCAAAAGTATCTTAAACTATACCATTACAATGACTAAAATGGCTATATTGTTTTCCTCATTTCAATTAAAGCACTGCTCCATAGTCTTCTTCCATCTTCAGAAACAATTTGCTTCAGCATCCTATTCAAACCGTTGACTTTTTTTTCCTGGATCAAAAGTCCAAGCTACTAGAACAAAAAGTCATACATGGATGCACAGCACCATATAAAATGAAAATGTGTTACAAGTGGAAAATCATATTCCTCCTCCCCTCATCCCACAGTCAGAAAACTAAACAGCCTGCTTACAATCCATTCAATCCTTGATGATTTACCCATCCACTGTAAACAACAATTTTGCTTAACTTTTCTTTCATTAAAAAAAAAAAATAATATTAGCTCCTTACACATGTCCCATTATCAGAGATCACACCTTTCCAACACATTATAGAAGAACTTTCAACCTTTACTTTACCTTGGATAACATGCTTTCTTACATCAGATCCACACTACCTTATAGCAACATGATACTTCTACACCTATTGATACTTTGATCTAGGAATTGTTTCCAACAAATAATCAGAAAAGAAGGATTTTTAAGAAAATGGCTACTTGAAGTGGATTTTCAGAGAAGGACTTAAGCAGTAGTCCTTGAGTGGAGCTAGCTTCTGACAAGAAAGGCCATGTCCACAATCCAAGCAGCAGCAGAACTGGGATGCACGCAAGCAGCAGGATGTCTTTGGTTTCACACACTTGAGACATGGGACTAGGTAAGAAATAAAAAACCCCACAGCACTGTGTTAGCTGTGCACCGATCCTGAAGGCTGAAACATGGAGAATTAGAGATGAAGGCCATGACCTTTACCATCACAGAATGACCATGTGCATGCCTGAATACATATTTACACGTTTTTCTGCACACTCACATACACATATATATATGACAAAAAATAAACTCAAGAGAAGAAAGAATTTAGCTCCAGCAAAATATCTTAGGTGCAATCATGATCTTTAACTCAATAGATTGGCAGTACCATTTGTAACTAACTTCCTAAACTGGAAATCACAAGTCAGCAAAAAATGTACAGGGGCGGCTACAAAGAGAATTTTAGTTGCTCTTAAAAAAGTATGAGTCCTTGTTTTACAGCTAAGTTTGCTTCCTAAGCTAAAATTTTCAATATACTCTGAAAGAGGGCAGAAAAAATATCAAAATAAATACATAATTTAGCCTGTCTGGCTGACAGCTACTGAGAAATACAATGATGGTGTAAATCACAGAGGAGAGAGAGGAATTACACAGCATGAATCTAAAGGGGCATAAATGAAAAAGTGGGATGAACTCAGGGAAGAGGGTGGCATTGGATGAGCATGAGAAAACATTTCTTAACAGCAATACATTATAAAATAGAATATGTTTTCTCACAGAAAGGGAAGTCATTTGAGGCTAAATTTGATAAAACACTGGAAAGCACTGCAAAGAAATTGATGAGGGCATGGAAGAGAACACTTCATTAATCCTGTCCTTTATGCTTCTTAAGATTAGATTTCTGAGCAAGATTTCAGTATAATAAAAAACCACACAGCAAAAATACGTAAATTTTTTGTTAGGTTCTTGTCTTCATCAGCATTAAGGTTAGAAGTGTTTAGAAGTGTCATTTGCATTTGATGCAACCATTACATGCTGAACTATTTAAGCATTACTGGTAATTTTAATCCCCTATTAGTTATTCTTTTGCCTATAATTCAAAATTATCCTTTTAATTCTGGACTTTTATAGTATTTTACTTCAAGCATTTCACAGGACTTCACCAACATATGTCTACTAAGAACATCTTTCAAAATCAATACAGTGTAGAACACTGCCTTTCATTGATCCAGAAGTCATCCTGTGACTGTCCAGTTCCTTAATTGTCAGGTAACACAATGCCCATGTCCTCTGGAGGACTTAAGCCACAGGAAATTAGTTAAAACTACTGCCAAAAAGGAAAACAAAATTCATTCTTTTAGTCTGATGCCTGCAGCACAAGAGATCATGAACCAGGACAGGTTTAGGAGCAGTGGTAAAACCAGTGTTCCCTTAAAAGACCAAGTATTACAACAGGAAATGCACTACTGGTTGCATTTTGGTTTTCCTATTATTACTGTTCTTACAATCTTACTTTAAACAATACACAACAGTCTGCAATTCAATTTAGAAAGAGATGGGGTAACTCACAAAAAGCTGACCAAGAGAAGAGCTTTGTTACCATTTTATTCTTCCCGCTGATCTTCCACGTAGTTTTTTTTAAATGCACAAAGAAATCAGGATTATAGCTGAATTTGAAATCTGGATGTTTCTCCTCCTAAATAAAAATGTGCTTTTCTACAGGGCAATCAACTAAATACTATGTTTTTTAAATAGCAGAGTCAGTCAAGGCCTCCTGTTGATACTGTGGAAATCTTAATTCACCATACAGACAGTTAAATTATAGTTTGTTACATTTGCCACTAAAAACCTGAAATTCTTGTGATTTATGATCCTTCTTTTAAAGGTCCTACTGTACACTGCGTAGGATCTCACTGTGCATGACCCTATCAATCAAGAACTAAGACAAAGAAAGGAGACACCACACCAGCACAGAAAAATTTGCATGTTTTCACAAACTGAAAAAGAGTGTAATATTTCAACAATCAATTATCATTCTGACCGCCAAAGAAAAATAGTGAAAACCAACAGCAGTATACCAGGAAAGCACACACTCTATGAAAGTGTTCAGTGCCATGTCATAAAGCTGAAATAGTGCACCACAAGGAACAATTCAGCAACAGACGACATCAAATATGTCCCAGAGAATAGAACAGCTGTTTCTTTCCACTCCAGATCACAGCCGCTGCATGTACTTCATCCAAATTCCTTCCCTTCCCTCCCCTCTTTTAGCAACTACAAACTTAAATATTCCAGGTACTGATACCATTATAACCTCTCAAAGTGCTTGTTTATGCTGAGAGACACAGAGAGGCAAGGCACATGTCACCTTCCTTCCCAGACCAAAGGCTGAAAGCAAAGACCTCTGTACAAATGAACACCCACCAACCCTAAATTCAGGTGTAGTTTTCCCCTTAGGAATGAGAAGGAAGTTAATGAAGTGGTTATTTCTGCTTCCCCATACACAGGCTCCAGTGTCAGAGGACACACAGTGGTCATTTGGGCTGTCTGTCCTTTGAATTCCCTCCAGGCTTGCAATGGCGCACATAAAGAAAGGCCAGGAGAAACACAAGTATCCCAGTCAGAGCAATGACCACTTCCTGCAGAATGTGACAACTTCTGGGACCATAACCCATCACTTCCAAGAAAACACAATGACAAATGAATAAGAAAATAATTAATTTTTCCTGCTAACAGTGCCAACCCAGCTGCACAAAGGTGACTAGTTTCTGCCAAAAATTGACTTTCCCTCCTTGAGTAAAGCTAGAAAAGGGAGACAGGACTTTTTTTCTTTGATAGATTTATTTTGCATCTGATCATGCATTGTATGTGCTTAGTGCTTATTCAAGGGTAGTTTCTAGGCTTTTTCAAGAGAAAAACATGGTTACCTAAAAAAATTTAAAAAATAAAACACAAAAACTGTCAGGAAGTTTCAGAAACAGGATTAGCATCTGAGGCAAACTAAAAATAATTACTTTTCAAATATTAAATTAATACTGCTCTTGTAAACAAAGTTTGGTGAATGCTTTCATCCCACTTAGTCCTTCATCTTTTAGAGCTGAGGACTGTACCACAAAAATTTTATTTCCAGCAATACCTGAGGGCTGTTGTAAAATTACATCCACACATCCACAGAATGGTATCACATAACTTTGCTAAACTCTCAAACTTAAGTTTGGCTCTGTATGTGACAGAACTGCATCTTGTTAAGCTGTCTGAAGCCCACCCTCGATAACAAAGGGCAGGGTGGCCACTGCTGCTTTCAGGGAAGATGATAAGTCTGTAGACACAAAGCCAGAGTTCTGCTATAACATGTATTAAGCAGCCACCAACAGCTGCAAAGATGGGGAGTACCAGCACCCCAGATGGGCTCTGCTTCTTGCATGACAATCTGTACCAACAACATGGCTTGGGCTACAAGGAGAGTTTGGTTGGTCCCACTGGCAAATGAAGGTCATGCTTGATTAGTATTTTTTTGATTAGTATTTCGTGTCCTGACTGCCAACACCTAACCCATAACAAATTGGTTTGTAACTTACAAAGAGGGAAGGCTTTTCCCAGTACTGCAGCTGCACATATTTTTCTGCATTTACTGTAATATTTCTAGCTTGGGCAGAAAATCTCCATTTCCAGAAACCTAAAAGGGCTGCTAAAACACAGCATACCTGTAAAGGTAAATTTGAAATAAATTCATGTGTCTATACTAATTAAATCCAAAAGCACAGAACTATTTTAGTTCTTTGCAACAAACTGTAAATTCCATCAGATGTACAACTGACAGTAACACTCAAATGCATATGCAATAAAACACAAGTTAAATTGGAAGCAGCAGTTGAAGCACTTTTGCCAGAGAAATGTGGAGTATCTACATGGTAGTTGTTTTAAATATCTCCTATATAAATAGCAAACTGAAGGAAGTAGGAACCCTGTCATGGTACCTGAAAGAAGGTTCTAGTGAAGTGGGGACCGATTTCTTCTGCTGTGCTTGCAGTGAGAGGACCAGAGGAAATGGTCTTAAACTGAGACAGGGAAGATTCAGATTAGGTATTACGGAAAAAAACCACATTGTTCAGGTGGTGAAGCACTGGAAAAGGTTACCCAGAGAGATGGTGGAGTTACCATCCCTGGAGGTGTGCAGGAGACTCCTGGATGTGATGCTGGGTGATGTAGTTTACAGGTTACAGTAGCAGTGCTGGATGGACAATTGCACTGGAGACTAAAGGTCTCTTCCAAACTTGAGGATTCTATGACTCTAAATAAATTGTATTGCTGATAAAAATCAGTATTAAATACAGCTGCAGCATAACACTTGTAGGTTACAAAGTTAAGTTTATTCTGCAGTGGCAAAACTTTCAGCAAAGGAGGATGTATGATTTAAATAGTAGAATTCATCTTAAAAACAGATTTGAGAGAGGAACAACTCAAACATCACTGTAACACAACAGGTCCTGGTACAGATGTACAATGACTTCAACTGTCTATAGTGATTCCAGAGAATCACAGAATGTTGGGGTTGGAAGGGACCTCTGAAGATCATCTAGTAGAACCCCCCTGATGAGTGATGGTCACCTTGAGCAGGTGACACAGGAATGTATCCAGGAGGGTTTTTAATGTCTCCAGAGAGTCAGACTCCACAAGCTCCCAGCACAGCACGTTTCCCTGAGCATGTTCTGCTATCCTTAATGCAAAGTTGATTCTCACATTGAGGTGAAACTTTTGAGTTCTAGTTTGTGGCCACTGCTCCTCATTCTTTTGCTGGGCATCACTGAAGAGCCATCACCCATCTTGCAATCCACCTCCGACATACTTATATGCATTAATGAGATCCCCTCTCAGTCCTCTGTTCTCCAGACTAAACAGGCCCAGCATCCTCATGAAGCCAGATGCTCCAGACTCCAAACTATCTTGTGGCCTCTGCTAGATCCTCTCCAGTACATGAACTGACTTCAAATGTACACAGCGATTCCGAGACAACCCCTTGCACACGCTGTTGCTCCTTTCCAGCCCCGATATCCATCTCCCCCCGCCAGGATCCACCTCCCCGTGGGGCACACCAAGAACGGCGCTGCTACCCTCGCCGAGCAGAGGTTTCGCTTTCCCTGTCGCTCAGGCCTTCCCTCCCTGCCCTTCACAGCCGCACAGCCGAGACCGACAGGCACCCAGGGGCAGTCGTGCCTTGGGATTCCCGCCGGAGCTGCCGGGCAGGCCCGACCCGGCGGGACCCGAGAACCGACCCCGAGTCCCCCGAGCCCACCGCGCCCGGGGCTGCCCCGGCCGGGGACCCGCTTTTCCCCGCCCCGCCCGCGCCTTGCGCTGGGCCCGGGCCGAGCCGTTGCCGTGGCCGCTGCCGCTCCGCGCCGCCACTCACCGCCGGCCCTGCGGCTCCGCTCCGCCGCGGCTGCGCCCGGCGGACGGAGGGAGGGCGGGGAAAAGGGGCCTCGCCGCGGGAGGAGCCGCTCGGTGTCGGCAACATGGCAGCGTCCAGCCGTGCCCAGGTGCTGCGGCTGTACCGCGCCCTGCTGCGGGAGAGCCAGCGCTTCAGCGGCTACAACTACAGGTGCGGGGAGCGGCTCCGGGGGGCGGCGGACGCGGGGCTCCCCGCCTTGGCCTGGGGTCCCGGCGGTGCTTGGGGCAGGGGCGCGGGGGAGCTGCGGCCTCGGGAGGAGCCGAGCCGTGCCCTGGAGCGACAGCGGGACGGGCACCGTGCCTGGGCCCGGCTCGGAGCGCAGGGAATGCGCAGCCTCCGGACCCTTCGCTGGGCCCCGCACTGCCGCAAAAACACCAGGGTATGGGCTATTAGGAAGAAGGGACAGGACAGAGATTGTCCCAACCTGAAGTCTGAAGTACTTGTGGTGGGTCTGGGCTGCTCAGTACAAGGACAGGGACCTGATGGAGAGGCTACAAAGATAAGGAAGGGTCTGGAGCATCTCTCTCCTGAGGAGAGACTGTGGGAGCTTGGCCTGTTTAGTCAGGAGAAGGGAAGACTAAGAGGGGAGCTCATTCATGCAGATAAATATCTAGGGAGTGGGTGTCAATAGGGTGGTGCCCGACAAGAGGATGAGAAGCAAAGGCCATAGCAAAGGAAGCCTCACTTCAACATGTGAAGAACTCCTTTACCATGTGGATGGCAGAGTACTGGAACAGGTTGCCCATGGAGGTCGTGGAGTCTCCCTCCCTGGAGACATTGAAAACCCACTGGATGTGTTCCTGTGTCACCTGCTCAAGGTGACCCTCCCTTGTCAGGGGGTTGGATTAGATGATCTCCAGAGATCCGTTCCAGCCCTAATGATTTTTTGAAACTGATACAGCTCATGTCTGGTCTGTGTGCTGCCTGTTTCCTGGCAGAGGAGAGCTGGGGTCAGGCTGCAGGCAAAGCCTGGCACCATGTGCTGTGTCCACGCTCAGGGTGCAATGAGGCATCCGGATTCACTCTTCCTGCCACACAGGGTACTAGGCTGCCTGTCTTCTCTGCCTGTCGGTGAAAGGCACACACTGTTTTTTGGGCAAAAGTTAGGTGTAGGCCTGGTCTCCTTTAGCTATCTGCAGTGTTCACTGGGGGTGCTGCTCACCCACGCTGGCAAAATTGCATTGCCCAGTAGTACATTTACTTTACCACTCAGTTGGACCACAGGAAGAGACATGTGAGCTACCTGTGCTGTGAATCATCTCTCAGGCAAGAACTGAAAACAGAAGCCTTTAAACTTGCATAATTGTGGAGAGCTCTGTGCTCTGCAAGGCACAAGTATTCCACAAACCTCAGGTGTGAGGGAATGCCCCATGAAGAAGGACTGTGGGGCTGAAAATGAACTGGCACTAGTTAACCTTCATTGCTGATTCCACGCAGCAATATGTGTTTGCATCACATTCTGTTGCTATCAAGGCTTTCTCCTGCTCTTTGCTGTTCTGAGTGTCCCTGGTTACCCTTGTTCTGGCTAACAAAGACAGGATTGTACGTAATGGAGATGCAGATCCATGCAGATCTGATTTTTTGACACCATATCACAGTGCAGGTTGTGCCTTTACTTAAAGGAAAGATCTCTGGTTTTGATGGACCTGTCCTTAGGCATTATAAAATCAGAAACCGTCTAAAACCTTGTGGCGTATACATATTTGTAAGCACGAAAAGCCATAGCAGTTTCCAGCAAGAAATGGTCAGCAGCTGTTACACTCAGAGGTCTGCTGTGACCACAACAACAGTTCTGCCTCGGTGTTTACACCGCACCCATGGGTAAAAGGGACACCCCACTGGCTTCTTGCATTCCAAGATAAACAGCCCTGCTGTGTCCTCAGGGCTGCTGTAATGTGATATGGCAGTGCACGGGTACTAACCCAAGGACTTTGTGTAAAGAGCCGACTTGCAGCAAAGTAGAAGGTATTACAGATCAATATTATTGATTCATGACTTCAGCCAGACAGAATACTTTATTACTGCAAATTGCATGTTCGTAAGAGCACGTCTGGAGTATGATTAGCTACTTATTGTCTCTTTATTTGCTTACTGTGCTTTTTCTCCTAATTTGGTTGGTCTGGTTTAATTTAGCAGGCAGCTGAACACCACACAAGTGCTCGCTTGCTCCCCCCACCCAAAGGGATGGGGAAGAGAATTAGGGAGAAAAAAAAGTAAAATTTGTGGGTTGAGATTACGACTTTTTAGTAGAACAGAAAAGGAATGGATAATAATAATAACAATTAGAATAATAATAATTAGAATTTGCAAAAGAAGTGGTGCACAGTACAGTTGCTGCCAACTGACACCCAGCCAGTTCCTGAGCAGCAGCCCCCAACCCGCTTTCTCCTGAGTGTATGTACTGAGCATGACACCACATGGTATGGAATATCCCTTTAGCCAATTTGGATCATCCTGCCAGCTTCCTGTGCCCCCCAGCCTACTTGCACCTGCAAGTAGGGTTGGTGGGAGAAGCTGAGAACTTCCTGACTTTGTGTAAGCCCTGTTTGCCAAGAGCTAAGAGATCAGCATATTGTCAGCATCACTCTCATCCTAAATCCAAAACACAGCACTGTACTGTCTGTTACAAAGAAAATTAACTTTAATTTGACTTTCCAGACAAAATTAGGACACATGTACATTTAGACTGTGGTGGAAAATTCACCTGTTTTGTTTTATGTCTCTCTGAGTAAATATATTCTGTATGTCATCTTGTAGCCCCAGATTTTCTTCTGCCACCCAGCAGAATTTGTGTGGTAACTGTAAAGAGTATCATTCATGTCTTAAAGTACCTGAGGTCACCACTGGCAGCCTTCAGAATAACACAGGAGCATCTCCAGTGTCCTGAAGTAAATGTCAGAGTGTTTGAAGACCCAGAAGTTTAGGCCAGGTTTTAACAGCAGGAGAGGGAATTTAGTAGACTGTAAGTAATATCATGTCTGCCCTTCTGCCCTATTACCAAGCAGACAGTCTGAGTGTGGGAGAGTGATTTGTACTAGAGGAAAATCAATATGCAGAGAGTCAAGATGTTAGGTTTTGAGTCAAAAAGGTGGTTTTTAACAAGTGTTCTATTTTCTTCTGCTTGGTTGACAAAAAGTAGAACCACTGATGGTTTATAATATGTTGGATTATAGTCTCAACTAAATGCATTTAAGGGATATTTCTAAATATCATTAGTGATTTAAATAATGGCATGATGTGAGTGGTTTGGGTACAGAAAACAAAAGAATTTATAAACTTCATGAAAGCCATTAAAATACATCTGGTTGTAAATGAAGATAAACAAAACTTTAAAATTTATTGATTGTTTAATGTGACTGAAGATCAGTGATCTTAACAGATGGGAATCTAGTGGGAGGGAGTTCTCTTCAGGGTAGTGCAGGACTGGAGCAGGTCTTCCCTGAGAGAGTTTGTCATCTCTGTTTTTGAGGGTTTTCATAATAGGTTTAGCCAAAGAGCACCATGGCTCACCTCACCTTGTTGCATGCAGGCCTATTTCAAGTGTGACATTGACCTGGAAAAGCTCCAGAGAGTCTAGCTAACCAGCTTACTATAATTTTTAGATCCCTAGTCTTTCTGGCCCTATAAAGATACTAACAATGGGTAGTAAGTTCAGGGTGACATCATATGACATGCTTCCAGCTCATCTGCTTTCTATTTCTTTAATTTCTTGTAGTCATGAGCAATGTCAGAAGCTTTGAGCCCCTCGGATGGAATTTTTCTGCAAATAATTTTTTTATGTTTTTTAAGGTCTTTCTTGATTTATTGCAAATTTATTTCAGTTATCCATTATGTTCTCTTTTAACTGGTAGAAGTTGTTCTTTTATTTTTAAATAATTTTTTTCTTGTCTAAGTTGCATTTTAATGGAATTTGATTTTTCTTTTAGAATGTGCAATATTATTTGACTAATAAAGCTACCCAGAATATAGAAGACTCAGGGAAGAAAATTCATCAAAACAAGTTTTGCATTGGAAACACATTAATTCAATGCATGCAGTTTCATCTGAGACATCTCCTTCAATATTTTAAAACCAGTAAATCTGATTTTTGCAAATGACTGCTAACCTAGCAACAAAACAGAGCAAAATAATTTGCACTGTTTTTTTCAGTGCCAGTTGCTCTTTCCCACTTTGACTGACACAGTTGTTGATCTGATTTTAGGGAGCCATGGAACACAGAGCCATAAAACAGTCTCAAGATTGCTACCCCTTTTTCTTGTGGGGACTTCAATTTACCAGATGTCTGCTGGAAATATAATATCACAGAGAGGAAGGAGTCCAGGAGGTTCCCAGAGTGTGTGGAAGATAAATTTCTAATGCAGCTGGTGAGGGAACCAAATAGAGAAGGCGCCCCACTGGACCTGTTGTTTGCCAAGAGAAAAGGACTGTTGTGGGATGGGAAGATTGGAGGACACCTTGGGCACAGCAATCTTGAAATGATAAGAGTTATCAAATCTCACAGAAGTAAAGAGGGGAATCAGCAGAACTGCCACCTTGGACTTCCAGAGGGCAGATTTGGGCCTGTTTAGGAGACCTATTGAGAGAGTCACTTGGGAGACAGTCCTGGAGGACAGTGGTGTCCAGAAAGGCTGGACATTCTTCAAAACAGAAATCTTCAAGGCACAGGAGCAGGCTGTCCTCATGTGCTGGAAGATAAGCCAGCAGGGAAGAAAACCAGCCTGGCTGAACAGAGAGCTTTGGAGGGAACTCAGGAGGAAAAGATTAAAAAAAAATAAAAAAAAAAAAGGCAGTTTACAGTGTTTTTGACCTGTAGAGGAAAGGGCAGACTACACCAGAGACCTCAGTGGATGTCGTGAGGTTAGGCAGAGAGAAAATTAGAAGAGCCAAACCCCTAGCTGGAACTTTATCTGGCTACTGTCATAAAAGAAAAATGTTGCTATATAAAAAATGTTGCTATATATACATCAGTAACAGAGGAAGGGCTAAGGAGAATCTTCATCCTTTGTTGGTTGCCGAAGTAAACATAGTAACAAAAGATGAGGGAAAGGCCAAGGTACTTACTACTCCTTTTGCCTCAATCTTAATAGTGAGACTTCTCTGGATACCCTGTTCCAGAGTAGAAAGTTTTCTGTACCCAGTTCCTTTCATGAGAGCACCTGTATTTTTCTTAAGTATAGGTTAAGCTGACCTGTACTTGCATGATAATCTATTCTTCAAAGGGACATAAAGCTGTTAAGATTCTGCTAAGAACTCTTTTGAGAGCATAATTCACACCAAGTAAAATTTTTTTTAAAACCACTCTTTTATAAAAATTAATTTCTTTCTCTTACTCCCAGCATAACTTATTTGGTCACTTTAATGGAAAAATCTTACTTTGCTTTTAGTCCCTGGTTTATAGAATCCTGTCAGTGTTCCTTTTTGCACTTTCATCACTTAGGTAAACAGCTGTGTTAAAATTTTATATGTGACAGTTATCCAAGCTGAATAAGCCTTTTTCTCACTGGATATCCTAATGAAGTTTGTGATTGACAAGGTCTGCCAGCAGATTGTTTGTTTCTTTGTGTTAGGGAGGAGTAAAAGTCTAAATGGTGATTAAACAAAAATTCAAGACAATAACAAGAAAAGAAAGGCATGATTTTCAGAGCAAAGTGGTAGTATGCAGGTGAGATAAGAAATGCAAGAAAAAAATAAAATCGTAAGTTCTGTCCAGGAGAGATGTCTTACTTATTTGTAGGTGTATGGTGACAGAATTACAGTTTACAGTATCTGTTTTTCCTCAGCTGTGCAAAGAAGGCAGATAACTTATTTTTTCTTCTCTGTATGTCATTCCTGACCATATGCTGAGTGATAATAAACTTAAGGATTTTTTCAGTTAATTTCCCTTTTACTGAGTGTGTGGTGTTCTCTGTCATCTACTTGAAAAGTATAAAGAAGTCAGGGCTGCCAGCAGCTGTGGTATTCCAGAGTCCAGGGTGGTTTCCATCATAGACTGGTGCAGACACTTGTTTTGGCCTGGAGCTGCACAGCCCAGAGTCACAGGCAAACAGCCACTGCACCTTTTCAGATCAGTTTGAGGAACAGTCACACAGATTTGTGGTTGACCTTACTAATACATCTTTTTGGGGTGAGTTAAATTTTGGCTATTTTACTGACCACATACCATTTTGCCATTATTTTAAGCTTTTTTATATATATTGCCTTATTCTGCCAGAATTATGTATACTTGAATAGAGGTGTCAGTATTTTAAGAGTATTTTAAGAGTATGAGTATTTTTATGGAAATATATGCAGTTTTTTTGGAAAATATAGAGGTATAAGAACATGGTTTTGGAATGTGGTTTTCTGGTATTGAAGTATTTCCATCTGACTTCAGTATTGTATATGTATAAAATATTTTGGAAAGACAACCAAAGCACTCTATTTCAAAAATGTCAGAACAACCATTAGTTACCCTCAGAACATATTTCTCTGAAATTTTAAAATGAATGAAAACATTTTTATCAAATACTTTGATTTCTTATTAATGACATTACCCAAAAAAAATCTTCGCATCAAAATTCTGTTGATCTTGTTCATTAGGAGTTATCTTTGGTTTAAAGGTTCAGTAGTGTTTGTCATTTTCCAAATACATTCACTTTACCCTTGTGAAGTTACATTCTTCCTAAACAATTAGTGATATCTGTGCATCAGGTCTGATGTCATTTTCTTGGTTTCTTTTTTTATTTTTGCAGAGGAGAATTTTAAATAGTAGTATCTTGAAGGGAGAGTTTGGAGCACAAACAGAACATACAGAAGTCTTGAAAAATGGGAATTTAATATTTGGATGACAAATGGATGGGAGCTTCCTCAAAAGAGTGACCTACTGATTTTATTATAGTAAAGGCATATAAAATGAGTAAATCTCATAAATGTAAATGTTTGTTATTCTTTGTATAGCACAGAAAACCAGGAACATATTTCTTTTTACGTAAGATTTAATTACCAGTAGTGAGTGTTTGAGAACTAATGAGAGTAATTGAAAAAATACTGCCTCTGGCAGTGACTCATACCCATACACATATGCTTATGATTTCTTGTAAATGAAAAGCACTTGGTAATGTAGCTGTAGCATTAAAATGGATTAAAATGCTGTTCCAGCTAACCTCCTCCTTTCCTTACTCTTGGATGTGGCTTTAACACTTAGTACCTCTGTCTTCATCTCTATGCTGCCCATGATGAAAAGATGCTGACCTCCTAACATCCAGGTGATTCAAGATGCAGTAGACACAGGCTATTATAATTTCAAGTGTTCTTTAGCAGATTAGCATTCTGGATTTAAAAAAAAATCTTAGTAATTTAAAAAAGAAAAAAGGAAGCCGCAGTTGACGAGGCAATGTTAAAACCACTTGCTGCAGTAATGGATGGCAAGGGTGCTCTCTGAACTACCTCTTCAATAAAGCTCTTTCCATGTGTTTTTGGGTTCACTGACCAATAAAATAGTCCTAGATTATACATAACTCTCTGCTTTTCAAAAAAAAAAAAAAAAAAGTGTGGATCAAAGGCGATTTTCTTGGGTGTTTTCTTGTGTTTGTGAATACTTGAGCCAGCTCTTCCAAGACTGTTTTGCACAGAACTCAGTACCAAAGTGTCCTTAGTGGGAAATATTCTCTGGGGATTCTTGATACATTTTTTCTCAAGAATGAAGATGCCACTAATCATCCACACAGCATTCTGGCTAGGGTGGCATTATGGACTATGGCCTTTTTCCCTTACATTTTTTCCTACATTCTGTTCTATTCTAGTTTATTCCTTTTTACCTACTCTCCATATAAAATTCTAACATTCTTCTTAGGATACAATACAACTGAATATTTAATATGATAGAAGAATTCAGTTGAGTTCAGATGCTTTCTTCCTGAACAGAATATGTCTGAAACAAAGTCCTTAAAAATTATTCTGGAAAATGTAAAGGTCCTGTGCTGGGAATAGTATTCAGAGACACAGGATTCAGTCCAGTACATAGAACTACACTTTCTTCAGCATCGTGTTTGTTACAAAGTCTTGGGAAAAGCTGTTCTTAGGCACTACTTTTTTTATTTTTTTAACTCTTTAAATAAATAGGAATAGGTTAAATCTCATTATAGTTTCTAAATAAGTACATGCACAAAGTAAATGTTATGTGTGTTTATTCATGTATGAATGTATTGGTATCAAGAAATTTAGAATTCACTTCTGCTCATTCCCAGTAACCATTTCACAAAATCCCTGTTTAAAGCAAGCTGTGAATCCACTGTGGAGACTAGAGAGCGTATGATAGATGTATTAATTTGATTAGAAAATAATGTCCATCATCAGGTCTTGACAATCTTTCCAAGTCTGCTTGTCTGGCCTATCCTGGGCTGGAACCATTAAAGACCTGTTTCTAAATAATTAGCTTGTTTAAAAGTAATGTTGTCTTGTTTTTACTGCCTGAGAAAGTGTATGTCTGAAAAAAAAAAAGTTAAAATATTTCCCTGAGACTATAATTCATTTTAGTAGTGTATTGTTAATAATCACTAATCCTCTATGATATCGAAGCTTTTATAATTAAACTTCTGTGATTTTAGGTTCCTATGAAAATAATTCATTGTGTCCTGGAAGTTCAGTCTTTACAGAGTTGTCTCCATCTCTGTCTTGCATTGGGTGTAATTTCTGCTAACTAGGATTTGCTTGCAGGATGCACACAGTATTGTTGCTTGGTAGTGTTTATTTACAGGCATTATATATTTCCCCAACAAACATGCAGATTACCACAGTACTCAGTTTCAGTCACACGCAGATGCAAATGTCCATTTATTGTTTGCCTAAGCAGGAGGGGGGAATGTATGTGCAGATTTCCACAGAGCCTTGGTGTTGGAAAAAATTGGTTTATCTAGTGTGGGTTACACATTGTGTGAATGTTAAATTTCTGCAGACTATGTTAGAATAGCAATGAAAGAGCCAAATGTGGCCCCAGGTGGTTGTTTGGGGGTGTGGTTCAGAGTCATTATTCATTTGCATTGCTAGTCACAGTTAAAAAAAGGCAACTATAAGTGGAAGGGGCCAGGTACAAACCATCACATCTCATAAAGTTTTGGATTGAATCACTAATAGAATTCTTTGTGAAACAATAATCCATCCATCCATCCATCCATCCAAATATATTCAGTGTTTTATTTATTTAAATAACATCAGACTGCCTCCTTCTCAGAAAAATGTTTTAAAATCAATGCAGCTCAAATAAATGTGTAAGACAGTCCTTGAAGCTCATAGCTTGAATTATACTGACAATGTCAAATTGAACTGTATTGTGTTGCCATGAAACTAACCTGCTGCTAAGTTCCAGAAAACATCTTTGGCTCATCTAAAATATGACAGCATTTTTCTAGTACAATGTTAGCAAATAGGTTTTCAAATTAATGGTCTTCGCATGTAAACTAGTTTTGAAGGGAGGAACATTGATTGATTGATCTAAGTAGTTTTATCACTG
Source organism: Parus major (assembly GCF_001522545.3). Taxonomy (NCBI): domain Eukaryota; kingdom Metazoa; phylum Chordata; class Aves; order Passeriformes; family Paridae; genus Parus; species Parus major. Next base: position 65,937,884 of record NC_031769.1, read on the forward strand.
GCCAAAATAAATTAGATGTCTCACTCATCATGTTTTTTCCCTGATCTGACTAATTTACAGTATGAAAATAAATGTTCAAGTGTTTTGTTTACACAACAATAATAAGCAATGCATTTCATGTAGAACACTAAATAGGTTTCTTGATTTTCAGAGCTACTGAGCACATTTTTTACTAAATTTAATTTATTATTTTCAGTTCATAATTTATACCCAAAATTGCTGCCCATTATTTGCAGATTTTGCATGGAAATATGAATATTTATTAAGCTGCTGGTGGAACTATCACAGTTGCTTCCAAAAGCAAAGGCAGCATGGCATGAATGTAGTCCTATGAGCTGCAGCAGTACAGGGTTGGACAAAAAAAGCATACTGTACATATATCTATACAAAACTTCTTGTTCTGTGAACTAGTGGCAATGCTTACTAATCTGCATGGACTGAGGCTTAGTCCTGGGCTTTTATTTCCCAACAAATAAAACAATTCAACAATTTGTTGAAACTCTTGAAGGAGAAGTTCTCTATCAGTGCAAGGTATTGCTGCCATTTGCTGGAGCCTCCCACTTCTGCAGCTTGTATTGGTAATTTGTTCCTAAATTGGAAACTTTTTCTGCTACTCCAGGGAGTGGAAGGTCAGGTCTCATGTGAAAAGGAAGGTAATCTGGACCAGTCATAAAATGTTATGCTGAAAGCCTTAGGATAAGTAGATCTCTCCTAATACCGCTTTTCCTCTCCTAATCTCTCTTGCAGTAACCTCAGCCAGTACTTGTCTGAGTTACTGAGTTTTAAGTCAGATGTTAATTCTACATTTAGAGTAAATGTTATCTGAGAAGAAATTCTTGCAGCTAGCAGCCATGAGCTTGTGGGAGGAAATGGAGCTGGTGTTTACAGTCTGTTTTCTTTTTCCTTGCTTGAAGACAAAGGACAGAAAGTGCTACCGTCACTCATGTGAGTGGCTACTTTTCTGTAACTTTTAATTAGCTATTAAGTATTATCTGGAGGGTTTTGTAGCCCATTTTTGGCTTGAAGTGCAGAATCTTTTTTTATATATAGATGTACCAATCTGAACCTAGCCTTATTAAATAGAATGTACAGAGATATATAATATGGTGATCTTTTTTCATTCATAGTGTAAGACTCTTGAGAGAGTGTTAAGACTGGAAGACTCTTTAAAAATTACTGACCTTAGTGTAGATTCACATCTAAATTTTAAGATCCATATTTAATGTACTTGAGCTTGCATAGATTAAAAGATGTTTGTCAATGCTTCTCTTCTTTAAAAAGGAAAATTGACTGCTCTCTTTGTCTTCCTGAATATTTCTGATCACCTTTTCTTAAAAGAGCTACAGAAGAGCTGTACTTCTTCTTCTGCACAGAAGAGCTATCAGCAGGTTTATTGAATGACTTCTATTCATTGGACTAGAATACCTTGAGTTTTAAGTTTAATCTCATTTTCCTGTCTGATATTAAAGTATATAATCAAAGATCAAAGGATTGCATTGTATGCTGGGATTTACAGTTTGGAGAGTAGGAGCTTATGCACCACAATTTTAGAGGTGGAGCTCATACATGGCCCCAAAGAAACATTTTGGCTAGTAGTTGCTCTTTGCTTCATGTTTGACAGATAGATAATATATTCTACTTCTTTTTTTAAAATAACTGTAGGAAAAATAGTAGGAAAAAGTTGGGTTTTTTTCTTTCTTTAATGTGAAGTAGCTTTGAAGAATGTTGTGTTGTGTTACTTCACTTAGGTTTTAGTTTTGCTTTGGTTCCTTGTTTTACTTCAGAACTTCAGAGAAATGCATAAGATTTATAGGTCCTGAGAAGCTGAATTTATTTTACTGGAGCTAGTGGAGGTCTTGGGTATAGCTTAGCTGGTCACCATCATGCCCCAAAGATAAAAAGCTGGGGATATATTGTTCCATAACTTGCCTGCAAAGGGTTTGACTTTTTTAAGTGCTTGCTTGTGCTGGCAGCATCTGGGATGTGAGAGCTGTGGAGTGCGGAAAGTTGGGGTGGGCAGTTCTGGCACATTATAGCTGGTGCACAGAGGTGCTGCATTATTTATGGGGATGAAGATCAGCTGTGCCTATCTGAAAACCTCAAGTCTGCCTCACTGCATGGTGCATCAGCAGCTTTACTGAGCACAATATTCTTTTTCCATCAGTCCTTGCCTCTGTTCACCATGGGTCCTCCTGCTGTTTCTTCATGTAAGGGGCTGCATCTAATTTCTTGTGGGGGATGAAGTGACACCCAGAGTTTGTACCCTTTGCATTTCTGGGTTACTGTTCACCTCAGGATGGGAATTTTAGCCTCTTTTTCTTTAGTCCTGGTGTAATCATCTCTAAAGTCTGTGAAGACTTCCATATCCTGTAACTAATTAAATAGAAAGAATACAGAAGGAAATATCCAGTTCACTTGCTCTCTGCCTTAAGTAGTGTTCACAGTGTACAAAATAACCCGCATTTATTTTTTTCTGAGCCTTTGGTAATAATTAGAGTAGTCTGGGTCTGAGCTTCCTAAAACACTACATGCATTGTCCAAAGCCATATATTTACAATTTCAAATGTCTGAAAAGAATATTCAGCACTCTGTTATATGCACAAAGTAGGATGCTGATTTTATTACAAATTTCAAATTTTTTTTTTTGGACTCTAGATTTGACTAATAGACATTACATATATTGGAATTTTATGTGCTGCTAAGTAATTTCAAATATCCATCATTGTTGTCAAAATTGATGCTGTAAATTTGCTAAACTAAACATGCGGTGCTTTGCTATAAATGTGGGAAGGTCATTGAGCCAAATGGTGGTAGGAAGTCCGGTGCGGATATTTGTCATTACTGACTGAGGTATAAGAATTTTTGGATAAGCTGTAAAACTGATAGTAATGGATGAGAGAATACATTTTGGATAGTAATTTCAACAATTTAAATCCTGTAACTTCTAGTATGCTACATATAAACAGAGCAGGTGGCATGTTGCTTCATGTGGGTTGTTTAATAAATTGTATTTTTGGTTGTATTTATTGTTGCCTTTGTCATTAGACAACTGGGCCTTATCTAGTTTTAATGCAATTTCTTCCATTTGGACCTATGATGTTTACATCCTTCTGTCTCAGAAATCTCAGGTCTACTTGAGCAAAAATCAAAGGGCAGAATTAACTCTCTCTATTGCTAGAATCCAAGGATCATTTTTGCAAGGTAAAACTTTGTTAGGAGTCTGTTTAGTATACTGAAAATTACTAGTCTGTCAAGATGGCCAACAAAGCTTCACGTCAGATGACTGTCAGAGAACTGTTTTCTCTAAGTCTTTTGGTAGTCAAAATATCTCATTTATTTTAAAACTATATACTGTTAACATATTTCTGATACTTGATCCCTTTTCTCTTCTAAGGAACTGGCATAATTTCTATATTAAAATAAGAATCTATGTCCTGTAAGTAGATATTTACTGTATCTTTACTTTCAGAAGTAACACTGCATTTTAGAAATATCCTGTGGAAATCTTATCATCATCCAGACCAACAATACTGCAGCCCAAGAAGTTAGAATATCTCAACATTTTATGTCCTGCTGCTTAATTAAAATAACCTTAACAAGTATTGCTTCATCAAAGGCAAATAATTTTCCACTGTCAAGTGTGAAATACTTGCATCCAGAAAGGCTGATTAGCACCCAGTGCTTCCCCAAATGAAATCACCAAGAGGTGCAATATCTTTAGGCCTCTTCAGGGTACCCAAACCACAGAATCACAGAGTCTGGAGAGTTGGCATGGACCCACAAGGATTATTGAGTCCATCTTCTGGCTCTGCACAGGACTGTTCCCATGAGTCACACCATGTGCTGAAGAGCATTGTCCAAACACTTCCTGAACTCTGGCAGGCTTGGTTTTGTGACCATGTCCCTGGGGAACGTGTTCTAGTGCCCAACCACCCTCTGGGTGAAAAACGTTTTTCTGATATCCAACCTAATTCTTCCCTGACAACTCCAGTCCACGCACTTGGGACCTATCACTGGTCACCAAAGGGAAGATTTCAGTGTCTGCCCCTCCTCTTCCCCTCACAAGGAAGTTGTAACTGCAATGAGGTCTCCTCAGTCTCCTCTTTTCCAGCCTGAACAGACCAAGTAACCTCTGACTCCTCATAGGGCTTCCCCTCAAGGCCCTTCACCATCTTTATTGGCCTCCTTTTGATCTCTCTAATAGCTTAATATCTTTCTTATCTTGTGACTAAAACTGCACGCAGTATTCAAGGTGAGGCCATACCAGCACAGGGAGCACCTCTAGCCAAGCTGAAAAGAGAAATGTTGGCCACAGCGCTGGACTAAAACGAATCTTTCCAGAACAATATTGTAGTGGCTATACACAGCAGGCCAGGCCTTTTTTATGAACTGTTCAGAAACAGCAGCACAGCAAATGGAGTGGTATATATCTGTCTCAAAAGGGAGAAGAGAGAAATCAGCCTTGTCAGGTTTTGAACGTGTCATTTCAAGGCGTTCCCTGCCTGGTAATTGGCCTACTAAGCTACCCCAGTGTCCTGGTTGTAGAGCAGTTGGCAGGGGCTTGGCAGTGAAAACTCAGCAGAGAGCTATTACTTATTTCAGGCCATCAGGACACTTTTCATCTGTAGCAAATTCAGGTTACAGTTCCTGCAGCACATCCTTGCCTGGTGCCTCGTTAACTGAACAACTTGTGCAGTTGGGTCCTTCACTGATAATGCTCTTTTTTAGCCTCTTCTGCAAAATAACATTGAAATTGCAACTCCAATTAAGATTAAAAGAATGCTTTCATTTGGACATCTTTACTTTTTTCTCTTAACCCTGACCTCCTGAAAAGCACTCCTTTCTGCAAAGATTCCTTACACTTAGAATTAAGCCAATAACTGTTTTTGTTTTAGAAATACAGCAACAAAAATTTATGTTTCAATGAATTGCAAAAATAATCATAGTTAACTAAGAATAGGACCGATAGTATTCTGGGAAGAAGAAAGTCTCTGGGAACTGAACTGTGTGCCCTGGCAGCAAGGAAGGCCAAGAGCATCCTGAGATGTATCAAGAGTTGCTCAGCCAGCAGATTGATGGGAGGAAGATCACATCTGGCGTTCTGCATCCAGTCTTGTCCTCCACAGCCCCCCATCAGGAAAGGCTCAGACAACCTGTAAGCAGCTCTGCAGGAGCTACCAAGGGAGCTGAAGCACTTGTCATGTGAGCAAAGGCTGAGGGAGCTGGTTCAGCCTTCAGAAGAAGCAACATTGAGGGAACCTGAAAGCAGCCAGTACCTCAAAGTATCCAGAGGGGACTGATAGGAGAAAAAATGACAGCAGATGTAAAGTGCAGGAAGAGAGGCTTTTCAGACTGGCTTTAAGGAAAAGCTTTTTGTCCACAAGGGCAGACAAGCAATTGAGCTTGTTTTCCAAGCAAAGTGGTCTGGGTCAACATCCTGTTTTTCAAGACTTGGCTGGACAAAGCTGTGATTAATCTGATCTGATGCCATCACTGATGGCTTTCAGCAGGAGGTGGGACTACAGACCTCCTAGATACATTTCCAATGTGAATAATTCTGTGTTCCTGTTGATCAGGTGGTCATCCATGCTCTCTGCTTTGAAATGGGTACAGACACAAACTGATGAAAATATATAGCCAGAAAAAAGAAGTTCTCCTTTTCTAAAACCATCCACAAATCTTGCTCTCTAAAAATCTAGGGATGCTTTATTTGGTTTAGAATGAAAAAAGAAAATGAAAGGAAACTTACGGAAAGGGTTCAAGTTTTTGTTAGATGTTTTGAGATCTGGGATGCAAAATAGCAATATTTGCTTTAGAAGTAAGCAACAGATCCTTGTATCTGATCATGCAGCATGTATTATATGCACTGAGTTACAGTCACCCTCTCTCAAACATATTTTCTAATGTTCATCAATCTTTATTCCTATTCTCTGCTCTTTTGGATTAATCCTTTCTCATAAGTTATCCCCAATGCAGTTCAATTCCAGACATATTTCTTAGCAATTGCATTGGAATTCATGTTTTGTATGTTAGCACAGAAACCAAGTAGTGGCTGGTTGGTTTCTTTCTGTAGGCTTTTTGTGAAGACTGTCTAGTGACTGCTTTGTTAAAAAATTCAAGGAAATAATGCTGAGTTTACCAGCAGTCTAAACTTCCTTCTTCTTTATTCTTCTTTCCTCCTTTCCCAGGATCCAGCCACCACCCTGACTCCCCCAAAGAAATCCTGGTTGCAAGAACAGTCTTTGCTTTGATTTTCAGAAAGCAGGCACATGTAGGTTGTTGTTGTGCTGTAACTTGAGGTGGCAGTGCTGAAAGTGTGTCTAGTGATGGAGTTTGAGGAGCAACTTGTTGCTGAAGTGTTGTGTCCACACTCCTCTGTTGGGCTTGGGTTTAATTAGACCAGTCACAACTACTTCCCCGTGAGATACTTGCCTCTGAGTCTCAAACACACATCTGTTGTCAAGTGTTTCTTTTTTTAGTATTAGATGGTAATTACATGCAGCTTTTGCCTCACCTTAATTGGTGTCTTCTAATATAGGAAAAAATATTGTAATACATACATACACATATATATGGAAATAGACGTGTACTCATATATGCATCTAAATAAGCATTCTCTCAGAAGCAATTCTGTACATGAAGACATCTTCACTAATGCTAATAAAACTTTACTGTGAGCTAAAACTAATTTTCTGCAGGTGGTTTTTTGTTATAAAAGCTTTACCTTTTTAAATGATACATAATTCTGGAAATTTAGTTGGGCAAATTTTATCTAGTGCTCATTTTGCTAGTAATAATGGGAAATTCTGAAAATTCATCCTGTTGGACCATAAGTTAATAGATGTTAGTTGGAAGGCAGCAGTGATAGGAAAATATAGTTTAGTAAAAGCAAACTGACCTTTTATGAAAGGGGTCCCTCACTTGATGTAATGCTACTCTATTGTAAACGAGTATCTCAGTTTTACACATTGTTGTCTTTAAATAAAAACATCATATACTTCTTTCCAGAGGTGTTAACTCCAGTGAGCTTCCTAGAGCTTGGCTACTGCTCGCTTGCATTAATTTATTGAATACAACTCAGGGAGAAATTCATTTTACTCTAGACCTTTTTCAGTCATCTTGAATATGAATATTCTAACCTGGTGGCCCCTTCCCTTGTGATCTGTTTTGCTTGCACAGATTGTGTACCACAACTGTCCTCTTCTATCTTGATGTGCGTGCTCAATGGCCAACAACTTGTAATAGCCATTGTGTTCCGCAGTGTGATGCCTGTGACTCTGATATAACCTACTGGTATGTTGCATTTGTTGACAGGCACAAAGCCAAGATGTCAACATGTTTGTAAAGATGTCTTGGAAAGATGACTTAAACCTTTAGCATGTTGTAATACTGGTGAATGCAAAGTGGTGTTGAGAAAAACATTGCTTGGCCAGGTTTATTTTGAAAGTTTGGAACTCTGTACTTAGGCAAGTGTGATGTTTTAGCTTCTTTTCATTTAGCAGAGCACAAAGATTTTTATTTTTTTTTGGTCAGGCATGATATAAGTAAATATTTTGAAATAAAATATATAAGTCCCCCAGCAGTTATTATTTTCTGAAGTACCTGGATTGTGATTTCATTTTTCATTTATCGTCGTTGTTTCAGACTTTGCTTCTTGTAGACTTCATTTTTATGGGGACACATTAGGCTTTTGATTGTGCTTCAGGGAAGAAAAGAGAGGAGCTCTTTGAAGGTAGAGTATTGGACCAAAGACTGCTTTCTCTTTAGTTTTTACAGTTATTTGGCAGCACTGTAGTCTCATAACATTAGCAGGCAGTCCCCATTGCCAGAGAGTCTGTGGTAATGTTTTGGCCCTGCGCTTGTTCTCGTATTAACCCCCAGCCAGTCCTGCTTTCTGCTGATGGGCATCTGTTGCCTTGTGTAGCCATCCACCTGCGCTGGCTTTGCTCTGAAGCCTTCACACCGAGTCTACTGCCCATCAAGGGCCTTATTTTGATTTAATTGGGAATTAATTGTGTGACAGATGCACATGAGTAGGGATCACAAGAGGTGTTTTGCGTGTGCATATGTATGAGAGCACTGAGTGAATATATTCAACTGTACACTCTTGCTTGGGTCCTGCTGTCATTAGGTCACTGGAGAAGTCTTTGCAAAAGATAAAATCAAAGGTGTTCTCTATTCAAATTTCAATGCACTTGCAAAATACCTTCTTGCATCTTTCAGACATTTTGCAGTACCTGTTTTCAAATAGGTGGGAAAAATAATGAATTGTGAAATGTAGAAATGTAGTTTAAGACTTAATTTAAATGATATTTCCTAATGAATACATTAGGAAATTGAATGCATTAGGAACTAGGCTTTTCCCACAGGTCTGTAGGAGCTCTTTGAATGTACTGCATCCAAAATTGCTTTCCTATTCTGTTTCTCTGGAGAGTTAGTTTGGTCCTTTCTCACTGAAAGGTCCCCATTGTTTGTGTGACTTTCTTGGCCTTTTTAATGGGATCAATTGCAAGCTCTATCCATCAAAATCAGTACTCCTGTATTCCCTCCTTCTCAGTGATGTTGCTCATCCAGTTCCATGGAGAGCTGATAAAGCCCACTAATCTGTAAAAAAATCCCAAAACAACAAAAAGTGAAGTTATTACATCTTGTAATAGGTTGGTCATCTATCAATTTCCCAGGTTGGACTGGCTCAGCTGAGGCCAAATATCAGACTGACTGTGCTGGTCTAAAGGAGGCAGGGGGAGGGTTTGTGCTTGCCAGGGTGGCAAAATTGCAATTGCTCCTCTTCACATTGGCTTAAACTTGTTGCAGTTCCTTTGCACCCCTTTGGGTAAATAATCATCTGTAAGGTACAGCCATCACCTCACTTGCCAGTCTTCTTTTCAGCTCTCACACTGTCTTCAGATAGTGTTTCTTTTAGGATAACGTAAAGTTTTATGAAGACAACCATGTATTCACATACTTTCTAGGTGTGCCTTCAAATGTCACAGGTTTGGGTTTGGTGTGTTATGCTCACTGAACTGAAAATACACTCCATTAGAGCAGCTCTCCAACAGACCAGTCTGTTCATCAGCCAGGAGATCTCTGGAGCAGTGTGCTCTGTAAAAAAATAGCCCAACAGATACATATCTGAATGAATAGGTTATTCTTATACATGTGTGTCTTTACTACGTGTTGCTTACACACACTACTGTGCTTTCAGAAGGGCTTTGTTTTTCATTGACTTGGAGCAATATTGCATTTCTTATGGTAGTTCTAGCTTCTAATGCATTCTTCGTTCAGAAACTGTTGAAATATAGAGTGTCAAGGTGCTGAATTGAAGCTGCTCACAACTGCTGTTGTATATAAAAAGCTGTTGTTTAAAAGAAAAAAACCACACATACACACACACAAAAAAAAAAAAAAAATAAAGCCTTCCAGTTTGTTTATATCTTGACTTAACACTTTTTACATAATTTTAGAGAATTTGAATGTCGGTAAAATATTTCCCTGGCTCCCCTGAATGGTGAAGAAAGGATTTTTTACAGTCACTGTAGTTTTGGGTTTGAGCTTTGAATTGAGCTCATCCTTATTTTAAGTGACACATTAAAACTCAGTGTAACTTGTAAAGAGTAGTGCCAGTCTACAGAGTTAGTCTTTGAAGTGTGTTTAGAGATACATGGATTTAGCCATAGAATTAAGATTGTGTTAAAGCCTATATAAAATAACTTCCTTTGGGTGTTAAAACTCATAAAGGTTTAAAAAATTAAAGATAAAAAATAGAAGTAAAAACAGTGCAACTTTGTGATTTTAGATAAAAATTGGTCTGTTTTCCATGTACATTTCTTTCTCAACAATTGTTGAGTGTAATTAGAGGAAGAGAGAGAAAATGGAACAATTAACACACCATATGTACAAAACAAAACAAAAAAAAATCCAGTCTGTAGGTGTTATACTGAACAAGAATTTGGTTTGTCCCATCTATCTTTTTTATGTAGATAGCACTTACTCATTTGTATTGCATTTTGAAAGACTTGTACCCACTAATAAATACTTGCTGTTGTTGTTTTTTCTTTTAGGTTAAAGATATGTATATGTTTGTTGTTGTATCTCTTGGAAACCTGTCCTTTCTTCCAGAAAATATTATATGTTTTGCACAGTTTAACCTTACATATGTCTATGGGGTGATTTGAAATCTCACCATTATCAAGCAACAGAATTACACTATATATTAATGATGTGGGGTTGTTTCTTTTCTAGAAGAAATAATCAGCTTCCCCTTCATGTCTTGCTAGGACAACAGCTGCAGATGAGATTGAGCTTCCATATTTAATACATTCTATTAACTTCACACATCCAAACACACACTCGCTCACTCCCTCACGCACCCCAGTGTCACATTATAGGTGAACAGGCCCTAATTAAAAGCACACACCATCTGCCGGAGCGCCGCGTCAGAGTGGCACTCCACAACCATCCTGATTCCTGTGATTGAAATGTATTATTTATGAGCTCAAAGACAAAATACGCTGCTTGGCTGGTGAAAGCTGCATTAGGAGCTGGATAGCACCATCTAATGGAATGGAGTGCCACTGGCTATTCATCTTTCCTCTTCCTCTCTTCTCAGTCTCCTCCCCCAATAATTTTCAGTCTTGTGCTTGGATATTCTGTGACAGAGTTTCAGGCAATTCTATCTCTGGTGTTCCATTTTTATACAAAATTGGAAAGGGTTGTTGAAATATTAAACTAATTGTGGGGTATTTTCTAGCCTTTTGTTTCCTTCCAGTGACACACATAGCGTTTTACTTTCTTTAGCAAAAGTGGTACTGATGTGATGTGTTGGTACAGAATTGGAACACAAGGAAGATAGATGAGCAAGATCAGTTTACAGCATTTCTCCAGTCCCTCCCAAGGATCCATGTAATGGAAGTATCCACTGCTCTGTTTGAAAATTTTATTGTCATATGTAAATTGGCCCTATTTGGCAGGGGAGGGAAGGGAGGATGACAGTACACTATAGAGTATGTAAAAGTAATTAACCGTTTTGGAAAAAAGGGCAGGATTTGGGGAAAGCTGCAGTTTTGGACCTTCCTCTCTGGAAGCAGAGATCATAACCTCTTCCAGCTTGCAAAATTCATGTCCTGTTACTGCTTCTTAATGGGGATATGGATGAGGAGGTGTTGGACTGAGGGGTGAAATTCACTCTGTCAAGAGAGGAAGAGGGTGACAAGGAAAGAGCCCTTTTTTTGTTAATTGGTCCATCAATCTACTTTTGTTGACTGCGAGATTACAACATTGCATCTAGCAGAAGTGCATATTGTATTTAGTGTCTAGCTCAATGACCTTTTGAATATGCAGGTTAAGAACAGTCATACTGCTTCAAAATAGGCTGGGGAATGATTTTCTGACATTAATGACATAAGGTCCTTAGCCTTTTTGTAATGTTCTTGAGTTTTGTGGTATTCCATGCTGGGCATCCAGTAGTATGGCTTCAGCACAAACAAGGAGTTAGATTGATACTTGATTGTTATCAATTAGATTGATACTTGAAATATGACATTTTTCTACAGTAACCTCCAATAGAACCACTTTTTTTTTTAAATTTCAGGATCTGGTCACTACTTCAACTTGGGCAAGAGAAAACCCTGAATAAAGAGTTATATGTCTAAAACTGAGAAAAAATACATATATATGGGGAGTGTGCATTTTATTTTTTATATCAGTATGTTTTAAAGAATGTTGAAATGACATAAATCATGGCACATCCATGAATATATGTCCTCTTATTGTTTGCATTTAGAACATACGCCATCAGAAGGATAAGAGATGCCTTTAGAGAAAACAAGAACATTGCGGATTCTGAAAAAATAGAAGAACTACTGAATAAAGCCAAAGCAAACCTCGAGATTATTCAACGGCAGGTATGTTTTTCTCATTTTTATCAGAGTTGTCCATTGCTTATTTAAGTATTTTATGCCACTAGAGATGGAAATAAAAGAGACCCTTGCTTAAAACATCTCTAGGTGAATATCAGTTTTTGTCTGACTTTATTTGTCCTTCCATCATAGGTTCAGAAGGGTGACACTGACACTCACTCCAAATAGCCTCACTTTCTTCAGTGTTCATTTTTCCCATCTCCAGACACAGTGTTGGAATAGTAACAGAACAAAAAAATCCTGAAGTGAATTAAGTAAATGCTGGCTAAATGGCAATAGGTTTTTCTTTGGAAAATTTACATCACTGGCAATATTTTTCTTCAACCTTGTCTAAGTAGCATTTATAGCATCTCTGTTCCTTCCAAGAGGTACCATGTTACTAAGAAATGAAGTAGACTTGGTTGAACTTGAGATACTTTTTAATTTCTCATTTATAGCCGCTGTAGATTTAAAGTTTGGAAAAGACTGGAAAAAAGTAGGTTTCTATGCCTGAACTCTCTATGGGCACTTGCAGTGCTTAAGCTGCTCCTCCTTGCAAAATCTGCACTTGCTGACACCAGTCAGAGCTCAGTAGTACTTTTATTAAACACTGAACGACTATGTGCACCTGCTCCTCAATGGTTTAATAAGGCTCTTTAAACAACCAGCAGGTCAGTTAGATGGATTCTTATTTTAGTAGGGAGCTGGGCCCTTTGATTTGACAATTAAGTATGGATACTTAGGTGCAAGTTAATTTTTTTTTTTATTTTCTTCTCCCAGGATCGGGTGTTGTTTTGTGCTACCATAGTTTAGATATCTTTTTGTTTAACCCAAACACTGCTATTTTTTATTTTTTTTTAATTTAAGTGTTTCTCAAAGAAGCAATTTGGATTGGATTTTTCCAATGCAGTTATATTTGAATGCTGGCGTGTTTTTTCTCAGATCTGTAGGTGATAATTGACATTTTCAGCTCTTCTAATTCTTGCTTAAGGTAAAGTCTTGCTAAATAAAAACTTTCCAACTCTTTTTCTCAGCAAAACATGATTCTACTGATCTGAGTTCTAATACATCTGGGACAGATTTCAAAATAAAACTCCTCTTTCCTCTCTAAGTCCTGTGTAAACCCAGATTACCTTGTTTCTGTAGACCTTAGATAAATATATTATTTCTCTTAAAGAGACTCTTGACAGGCTAGACTCTTGTCTAGGGTGGAGGTCTTGCCTTGCACCTTTTTTGAAGTTCTCCTTTAGCATAAAGATTGTCCCTCAGCATCAGTCAGCATCCTTCTGTTATGCATTTGTTACTGTGTCACTGGGACATACCAGAATAATTCAGAATGGCCTCAGTTATTGCTAAGCCTGCAGGGTTTTGCATGTTTGTTTCAAACATCTGCTATTTAAAGTGTTTCTCCAACATGAAAAACCACATTGCTAAAGTTGGTTTTAAATTGGATCACTATCATTCCATGTAAGAATTTCAGGGAAAATATACTTGAAAATCAAGGAATATTAAAGCCACTGACACAACTTCCCATTTTTAACACTGCTAACACAGTGAAACTTAGGTTGAAGTATCTCTTTAATGTTGCACTTCTAGACATTTTCCAAAGTACAATCACGCTTCATTCACCTTTGGAAGAGTTTATCTTACATGTTTTCAAGAGTTATTGATAATAAATGTTATTATACAGCAATATAATAGGCAATGGAACTTTTTAACAGAAAATAATCAGAAGAAAATTATTTTATCAAGATAATTTTTTGACATGCATCCCTGCAAAAGTTGATTATTTGGTTAATTTTTTTTTTTCCCTAAAAAATTACAAACTGTTATGCTTTGCAGAACTTCCGTTATGTTTCGGTGTCGTCTCACTCCCATCTGTAAAGCAAGAGATAAATGTTGTAAAAATTAAAATATTTTCATTGAGAGTATTAAAAACCTGAGCATCTAAGTTCATATTAATATTTACTTGCTGTCAAATTTCATCATGCTCTGTAGAAAAAGTTCATTCTTCCTCACTGTTTAATTGAAGATCTAAGTAATGAAGTCATCTGACATTATTAAAACTTTATATTTAAAACTAACCAAGCATAATATAAAGTGCTTTTATTTTTAAATGCAGAAGCACTGAAGCAAACATGAGATGTAGCATACATTTTTTTGCTAAGTTTGGGGCTTATTATGATGTGGTTCATCTTGGTATTGCTGACTTTTTCTAGTATGTCAGTAGAAATTAAATAATTTCCCTCCTTGCTGACAATTTGTTGTTACTCTGAAATCAAATTTATATTCACTTTACATTCTAATTTATGGTTTAGTCATCAAAGTGACCACTGAAGTGTAAGGTTCATAAATAACTATTTGAATCAGCCTAGTGGGAAATGTGAAGTAGTGACAGATTACTGTCATTTTGTTCATGTCAGTCACTGTACAATTTGCTTGAGTGTTATAAAAGTAGCTTTATAATGCTGAAAAGCATGGAAGAACATTAATCTCTAGCTTAGTCCTCCTCTGCTTATTATTGGTTTCAATTTAATAATAGCCTGGCTATAAGGAAGGAACAACTCATGTTCCTTTGCCAACACTGTTGGCAAAGACTTTTGTGCGTATGTGTTTACTGTGTAAACTACAAAATTTTGTGATGTCTTTCCTGTGGAGAAGGGTGTTGGGGGAAATACAGTGTTACAAATAAGTGTGAAATAGAAAATTTTAAATTTGAGGTGAAGTCTTGAAGTTGTTTGACAATTGTCATAACAGCCATTTCCCACCTGTGCTAACACGATTTCATTTGTGAGTTTCTATTAGTAACTAACATTAGTAATGTTAGTTTGTTAGTGGTAGGAGAATTAGCACTGAATTTGCATTGCTGCTGCTGAAATTTGAGATTTATAAAAGCCACTTTGAAGACTGGCTAATATTGAGTGTTTTGAAGTTTTCTTTATGATATTCTGTCTCTCGGGTTTTGAACTGAAAACATAACAGTGAAGTTCAAAAGCTCTAGTAGACCTGTGTGCTCTGATTAAAGCCTTGTTTTCATTTATAGGATGTCTCATTCTCCCATATTCCTCTGCAGTGCTTTCTCCTCAGTTTTATATTGTAGTTAGAAACTGCCAGTCATCTTGTTGTCCAGCTAAGGATTATTTTGTTTTTCTTGGCAGCTCTGAGCCTCTGTGATCAATTTTACTGGTTTTAACATCACACAACTACAGTACTCTTCAATAAAAGGGTTTTAATATTTCACAGCTTTTGTTTGTCTCTTTAAGAAGTCCAAACTGATGAGAATCCTGGTTTGCACAAACCTTGGTCAAGGAGACAAAAGATGCACTGTGAGCACTCAGACAGTCAGGACTTGTGGATCTACCTCCTTTACAGCTGAGAACAGATAAACTTTTCTTTTTAGTCTGCGTTGTTTTTCCTTAGGCTTAACCTCTCTTACTGTTCCCTTCAGATGTGTAGAATGAAAGAATGTGGTGTTGAAGCATGAAACCTTGGTTAGAAAGGTTCCATTGTTATGATAAGTTCTGAGTACTTGCAGCATTTTTCATGTTTGCAGCATGTTGTAAAGTACATTCTAATCCTGGAAATATCCATTGCTTGTAGTAACTTTAGCTCCATTTCTCTTAATGAAATACTTCATGACTACACCTTGATAAAAGCCCACATCATACTTAGTGTGAGATTTTGATCACATATTCTTACGTTTCTTCATAGTCAAAATTATTAGTATGGTCTTGTGCTGAAACCTGTGCAAAATAAGAACAATTTTTCTGGATCTTTTATTTTTCAGCAAGCCAAGTTGCCAGTGCAGCTGTGTGAGGCCAAGTATTGTGCCCTCCTGAGGCACTCATTAGCAGTATCTTATCTTGGCAATATTGTAAATTTGAGTAACACTTGAATGGAAGTGGAAATTAAACTGAGTCAATGTACTAATACAACACTCTTATTATTATGAATTGATGACAATATAGCCATGAGGAAACTTTTTCTTAGTCAAAATAACATAAATATTAAAGCATGTTTAATAAATATTAGCAAGACAAGCAACTTCAATTATAGTTGCTATAAAAAATGAAAGGTAGAAATACAACCCTATTTTACTTCACCTGGTTTGAATTGACTGCTCATCCTTTGAGCAGCAAATATTCCTATATTAGTAATTGTCACGGTGTATGTACTTCTGGACTGAAAGCATTTTTGTTGAGTATTTGGAGGACTGGTACCAATTTACACAGTTGTTTGTTACATTGGAATTTACTGTTAGAAAGAACTTACCAAACTTTAAGAAATGTTCTGGGTATCCGAACAAGTTGTGTTTATAGCGCAGAGCATTGTAGGCTGGATGCCCTTTGCAAGAGAAGATTAATTTTGAAAACTCATTAGTATTAGTTTCAGGCTACAGGTCATATTTATGTCTAATTTTTATGAATATGTAAGAAAGTTGCAAAATAGGTAATGTATTTCATTATGTTGGCAGCAGTTTTGAGACCAAGAGAAAAGAATAGCTGTGAAAGTTCTTAGAACACAAGGGGCAGCACCACGCTACTGCTCAGGAATGTGTGTGGTGTTGGCAAGTCATGTCTTCCTGCTGGCAGACAATTCTGTTGGAGTTCTAATATGGCTTATTCTTATCAAGCTTGTCACATGCAAGGAAGCTTTAAAATCACAGATTATTTTACTGCTTTTCCTGAGAAGCTCTTTGACTTTTATCTCTTTTTTTTTTTTCCAGTTTCACAATGGCAAATACCCATTTCTCTACAAAAATGCATATTTTTCTATCACAAAATTGTAAACTTACAGTTCTTGGATAAGAGGATTTGCCTTAGGAGTTTTGGCTTTTATTTGTGCAGTGTATTTTTATTTATTACGGTTGGACATCATTTTCCAGCTGGGATTGAGCTGACATTACACCCAGAGAATTTTTCTTATCTCTCTGGCCGTTAAGCTGTACTTAAAGCAAGTGTAGACACAGTAAAGTTTTAAAATGCTTCATTCACAGTAGAAGAGCAGGAGTGAGTGGCATAATCAAACAATGGATGAATATCCTGAAGAAACAGTTTTATCAAGTAGCTGCACGGTATCCATTAGCTACCTACACACTTCCAAATCCTTGGATTGGCAGCTAGAATATAGAAAATGTTTGGCATTTTCTTGCATTTCTCTTGCTTCTAGACTATTGCAGTACTGGTAGTCAGTTTTTAATTGCTTTACCACATCATGAGTTCTCACTTGTTTGGTTCCTTACGTGCAATTATCAAAATAATTCAGAAGCCTGTGGCAAAGCCACAAACTAAATTCAAATCAGCTGACTTAGTGTTTAGAAGCCACTGGGGGCATTTTCCTGCGTTTGTTGGTGGTTTTAATTTTAATTTTTTTAAAATTTCAAAGCTCTTTGGGGTGATATTTTTATGTATTTTCTTTTCCTTGAGGTAGTTTAAATCCTTTTGTTATGTTCATGTTGCATTTACTTAACATGTGTTTTGAAAACTTCCAATACTTAATAACAGTAATCTACCAGGAAGAATATGATTAAGAAAGCAATGGAAATCCTTAACATATATTAAAATTCAGAGCTCCTGACTTAGAAAGAGACACAGATGCAGGGGAAGGAATGCAAAGCAGGATGGATAAAACTTGTCTTTCAGTAAACAAAAGAAATTTTCAAATGGAAATTGGGAAACAGTAAATTCAGAGTTATATAGTTTTGTATTTCAGTTAGGAGAGTAAATCTATTTTATGTACAGTAAATATCCTTAAGGTTTTGGGGGTTGAAAAGGAGGAGGAACAAAGCAAAAGGTGTCGTAGGAGTGACTTTGAAAAAGTTTTGGTAAATTTAAACAGAAACCCAGCTGAATCAGAACTTGCCCTTTCACAGAACTTGTTATCAGTGAGGTCTGATTTTCCAAATTTTCCAGATACCTTTTTCATCTTGGCATGTAGACTAGCTTTGGAGATGTGCAACACTGGAACAGATGCCAAAAGCCCAGAGCTGTCATATCAGCTTAATTTCTGGTGCCTGAGGGTACAGGAAGTGTAATAGACATTTTAGTCATCTTCAGGTGGCGTGGCTCTCCAGGTTACACCTGTGTGAGTCTCCAGAGCAGTGTTACTCCTTAGGCTTTCATTTAACTCTCCTGATGGAGAGCAAGATTGTATTTTCACAAGTGATTTGCTGCTATTCATTCCACTGACTAAACTACAAGTGGCAGGTTCTGTGTGCAGTATTAAATTCCAAACTAGACTGTACATTGAAAATAAGCTTTAGGCTACCAGCAGCGGCGATTCAGAGGTGGAATGAGGCTTTGTCTTTCTGATGTAAGAGCTTAGGGTAAAACGCAGCATTTGATGCATGCAGTAACCTTTCCTAAAAATAAAGACTGCTGAGTGTTGGTCAATGCATTTTAAATACTGTAATTATCTGTCATAAAGAACTGTCATTATTTTTGTTGCATGTATTTAATGACTAATCCAGTGAGGTTGGAGCCATATCATAAATAGTAACAGTAATTATGTAATACATCCAGAGCTGTGAGCATCTGAGGTTCTGCACAGATGAGGGCTGTCTGAAGGACAGGAGAAGGACTTACTTTCTAGTGAGCAACTTGGCGTGGCAGTGTGTCACATCCAATAAAGTAAATGCTGGGTGTAAACTTCCATGTGGAAAAGCCTAAGTTTTATCAGCCTGGATGGTCAGTAGCTCCTTGAAACACTTAGGAGCATTAACCATTCTGTGCTGAAGAAAGCTCAAGAAGCAAGGGAAGATCACATTTTCAGGCAGATGTGTACCTCTGCCATTTGTCCCTTTGTGCTTTCTGCTTTGCTGTGTTTGGTGTCCCAAAGGTTTCAGCCCAGGGTGTAAATGAATGTGGCTCTTAGGGGTGGCTGTTGCAGCAAAACTTCAAGGAGGCTTTTCCAAATGAGGTAACAGCAAGTGTGTGTGTGTCTTAGTACAGATAAAAAGTACTGTCAAGAGAGAGAAAGTAGAAATAAGTGCTGTAGTTTTGATCACAGAGCAAATGACTTCTACTGTATTTCTAATCCAACTGTGTGATCTTGCTTTGATGCCTGTCAGTCTGGTTTGCAGTGGTGCCCATTGAGGGAGGGTTTGAAGATTGAGTTTCTCGCATTAAAGTGTATTAACCTTTGAGCAACTTCTTGTCTTTCTTGCTGTGTGCTGTCTGCTGCAGAGAACATTTGTAGAGGTTCTCTTTTTTACTGAATAAGAAAAGAAGAAGTATGGCAACCTTTGTGTTATTTATGAAACGTATAACCTTGTAAAAGCCTTGTGTATGTATTGTGACTTACATTCATATTAGAATATTGATCTCTCGTGAGAGTCCCTTCTCTTGGCTAGACCAGTTCTAAGTACAGCTAGACCTTGAGGAAGTTAGAGGAATTGCTGTTTTGAGGACTTCTAAAAAAGGGAGGGAGACAAAAGTGGTGTTATTGAAACAGTGATCTCTTGATCTCTCATTGTTTGTTGGTTGCTTTTTAATCTGTTGTAGTTTTATTTCTTTTTTTCTTCGTGTCAAAACTTTCCATCCTGATTCTGTATTGTTCATTGGAAGGAGACACTGTCAGATTCATTGCCACTGCAACTGAACAGGCACGCTTCCCTCCAGGAGGAGCTTTGGCACATTTGTCTGGTGTCTCTGATCCCCAGGACTGTGTTCTGTTGCCCTTGAACTGCAGTCTGTAATTCAGGATGACAAGGTTGGTGTTGGCACTCTCACTGTCTGACAAGTCACCTGGTCCTGTAGCTGGTGGCAAAGTGGGTTTTTCTAATGACATTTCCCCCCCAACACCATGCTCAATCATCAATCTCTCAGCGTATTACAATTTCAGTTTTTCCATTTACAGCTAACAGAGGGAAGAGGAGACATTTTAGCTCCTCATGAAGCTACTTGCATTGTTTTCTGGCCTTTCAGATGAACATCACTTCTCCCCACAGCACACTGAAGATATGATTTAAAATTTTCCCTTGCCACTCTAAATCAGATGCTTTTTTTTTTCTTTCTTCCACAGATGGTCTTTCAAGTCTAAAGAATTTACTGTTTTCTTCATTCTCAAGGGCAGTCTGCAAAAACCTCCATTTGCCTTATTTGCTCCAAGAATCTGGTTTCATGGCTGCTTCATATTTGCCCATCTTATTATCTTCATGCTTCTTGGTCGTCACTAAAACTTTTCAATTTTTCCAGTTTCAAAGGTGACACTTGCTTTCTTATTTTAAAATTGCTTGTCAGAATGAAGCTGTTTATACAGTCCACCAACATTAACTGGCATTTTACAAAACTCTGAAAAAAACAGTTACTTAGAAAAGAAACAACCCTCTTCATGTTCTTTGTGTCTAGTATGTTTGCATATATTGTAATCTTCTGGGCATCCACTGAATACCTCTGTGGGTTATCACAGCACCAGACATGGTCTCTGTCACTAATACCATTTGACTGCATTTGCAACCAAGTAAAAATTCACAGTGACCTTCTTTTATTTTGACAATAAATATATATGTGGCCTTCACATAAAAGCTCTTTCAAGCAAGGAAGCTTTATCATTGATGTGTTATTTTACAATTTTATATTTTTTGCAGTAATTCAGATTCTATCTAGTGTCTCTGTAGTAAGTTGCTTGTATTTGAGGGAAATGTGTTTGCTCCATGAAGTTGTGATGAAGGCCAGGCTTAGGGAAGAAAGTTGCTAGACTCTAATAGCAGCATGTCTGATCAGGCCCTCGGAAGTTTAGGCAGGGAAAGCTGTTTTCTAGACAAAAGTGTAGAGTGAAGTTTAATTAGTGTTTACGCAGTCTCCTTGGTGCTTGGTGCATTGCTGCTGTCTTTAGCTTTGTGCTTTCTGAGGTGAGCCTGGGTTTTTTTTGGCCATTATGAGAGCTACAGCTGCAGTGCCCTTCATCTTTGTGACAGGCATTATGCCAGTACATTAATTCTGAAAGCAACTAAAAAGAAGCAGAAAGAAGGATCCCAAACTCTTCCAGTCGCATTTAAATCACAATTTGACTGATTCCTGTTACGCTTTCTGGGGTATGTCAGATACATGTTTCCCCTCTGAGATACGTGCTACCATGAATGTCCTTCCTTGGCTGTTTGCTTGGCATGAAGTGAAGCATTACTAAGCAGAGTTTTGAACTCACCTTTATAATTTTGTCACCAGTAGAAAATGCATAAATGCATTGTTTAAAACAAAGATCTGCTGTTTATGCTCTAAAAATAAGGTCCTGTCCCTCATCAAGGCTGTTATGAATATTGCAGTGTAGTGCAACGTTCATGGTTTTTCTTCTGTGAGCATAAGAGACTGGCTGAACAGTTGGTTTGATAATTCTTAACCATATTTTCACCCAAGTGTGTGGTTAATGAGAGCATTATGTGACCTAATCACTTAGCCTTTCACATTAATACAGATCTTGTTTACAATTGTCTTGATTTTGTTGTTGACCCAGTACTTTGGTTCTGTGTTCAAATTATCTTAATTTTAAATGAAAATATTTCTTGTCTCACAGAAGTCTAATTTTTATGCACATTTGTCAGTAGTGAATACTTAGTGGGAGTGATTACTCTCTAACTGCTCGTGCCAGTATACCTCTGGGAGGTTAATCAATCTTGTGCTTTTTAATTGACATCAATAATGTGTTTACATTTATCAATATTTCTTAATTGTCAAATTATAACTGTGGAACTTCAATAATAAATCACGCCAATAGTTAACTTCATACATTAGATTTTTTTAAGAGTCTCCTTAAGCACTTTGACATGTTGTAAATTGCTTTTAAAATGATGTATGTATACTCTTGAGGGAAGAGGAGAAAAAAATTGGTATGCAAAGTCATGCTGTCAAATAATACTGAACTGGCCCATTGACAGTAACATACCTTTACCACATGTAGAATATGCTTTATGGGGAAAAAAAAGTGGAGTAAGTCTTTTCAAACTGCTTGTTTTATTACTAATAATTTTGTGACTATGACAGTACTCATTTGTTGTGTCATCTCCAGGGAATTTTTAAGGCTGGGACTTCTTCCATTCTCTCAGCTGTAGAGGCAAGACAGAGGACAGAGCGAATTACCAGTTCTACTGCTCCTCTGCAGAAATAGCAGTGAGCTGTGGGGACTTCAAGGCATCCTGATTTTGATGGTGCATTTCACCAATGTCCTTAAGATAATGAGGTGGAAGGAGGCTACCTCTGTTTAAATATAAGCATATATTTAAAGACTTGGGTGCACAGGGAAGCAAGTTATTTGCCCAAGTTCACAAAATATGCTTACAGCAGGAATTAAGGCATGATAGTCCAAGTCTTACAATACTGTCTACCTCAGAGGGTATACTTTCATCATCCACCTTGCTCTCTTCTCTGTCTCCTTTAAACCCAAGGAGCAGTATTCTGAAGAAGGAAATCTGCACAGACAGAAGTTGGCAGGATGCTGACCACATTGTGTCAGTCTTACTGTATAGTTTTATAGGCTACATCAAAGAACTAAAAGTATAAGAACTAAAAACCATGCCTAATGAGCAGTGAAGAATGACTTAGAAGATGATGCTGTTTTCTAGGTAAGTGAAAACCAGTGTGAACACCAGGAACATCAAGGCTGGTTTTTACTTGAAAAGACTTAAATATTAAATATTCCAGTTTAGTCTAGCAGCCATTTTGTTGACTTCTTGTAAATGTCCTAAATCATAACTTAAACCTCTCCCTCCTTTTTTGAATGAGACAAGACTGACAAAAAACAGATATTAAACAAAATTACAGTAGTTACCAAATCCAATTGCATTTAAAGCAAGTGTGTGTAATCAATCTCTTTTGAAGGGTAAAGCAATTCACGAGACAAATCCATTGGCACTTTCTTTAGCTTGGCAGATTAAACACCTTCGTGTTGTATGTAGAGGGCTTTGCAGTAGGTTGCTTGTGTGAATAAGTGATATTTAGGTTCCAGAGCAGACATCTGGAGTGCAGCTGGTCTGCCACATCAGCCCAGACACTGCTGCACAGGTTCTGAGCTATAGGTCATTCACATCCATGTCTAGAAAGGTGAATTTAGGTCAGCATATAAATGCATGAATGAACACAAGTCTTTAAGTAGTGGTGACCTTTCAGCAGCATTCAAATTTTATTTGTTCTTTTGGTTTCAGACCTACTAAGGTACTTGAGATGTGTATGAAAGTAAATTTAGTGTGGCTGTTTGGTTGGTTGACCCTGACTGGACACCAGGTGCTCACCAAAGCTGCTGTTACCTCCTCACAATGCAAGGCTCATGGGTTAACATAAGTTAGGGAGAGATCACTCGCCAATTACCCTCATGGGCAAACCAAACCCATATTGGAGAAATTAGTATAGTTTATTGCCAATCAAATCAGAGAAGGGTAATGAAAAATAAAATTAAATCTTAAAAACAGATTACTTCCACTCCTCCCTTCTTCCCAGGGTTAAAATTACTCCCAATTTTCTCTACCTTCTCTGTGCAGAGGCTGGGAAATGCAGGCTGTGGTCAGTCCATCATACATCATCTCTGCTGCTCCCTTCTCCTCCAAGATGACTCCTCACACTCTTCCCCTTCACCATGAGGTCCCTCCTGCAGGAGACTGTCTTTGTCTGAACTTCTCTAGTGTGAGTCATTCCTGTGGGGTGCAGTCCATCAGGAACAGACTGCTCCAGCTTGTGTTCCTCACAAGGTGACAGATCCTGCCAGCAAACCTGCTCCTCTCCACTGCTCCAGAGGTCCTGACCGGAGCCTGCTTCCCATGAGGTCCCAGGCTCCTTCGGGTATCCACCTGCACCAGTGTGGGGTCCTCCACAGGCTGTTGGTGGATCTCTGCTCCACCATGGACCTCCTTGGGCTGCAGGGGCACAGCTGCATCACCATGGTCTGCACCCCAGGCTGCAAGGGAGTCTCAGCTATGGTGCCTGTAGCACCTCCTGTCCCTCCTTCTACACTGACCTGGGTGTCTGCAGAGCTGTTCATCTCACATACTCTCATTCCTCTCTCCTGGATGTAATTGTGAAGGTTTTCTTTTTTTTTCTCCTCTTGCTTAAATATCCCAGAGGCACTACCACTGCTGCTGACCTTGACCAGTGGTAGGTCTTTCTTGGAGCCAGCTGGCATTGGCTCCCTCAGACACTTCAGAAAGCTTCTGGCACCTTCTTAAAGAAGCTACTTCTGTAGTCTCTCCTCTACCAAAACCTTGCCACAGGCTGTTAGCATGAAGAACATAAAATCTTGTATGAATTGAGTTCAGAAAAAAAAGGTTTTTATTCACTGTTCTCCACAAATATATTTAATGCCATCACAGCCTGAAGTGTGAGTAAAACTGGTTCAGTTGTCAGGTTTTCTGGTGCTTTGGAGGAAGACTGAAATAGCTGCTGCCAGGTCATCAGGTGGGATGTGTTTTCAAATATAAACACATCCTGGTACAGGAAACTTGTGTTTTAACCTTCTTCCATTTCTCAGACATCCTACATTGAGTGCATACTGGGACTACTGAGAACGTAAGGAGTGTAATTAATATCCATAATGTATATTCTCATAGGCCGAAAAGAGAAGATGACTCTTTTGTTCAGAGAGTAGCTGAGCAGATTAAAAGCAAGTATCTGGACTTGTGTTCACACATTTATGCTGACTAATATGGGTGCTTGAGATACTCCAAGATACTCTGGAAGTCACAAGAATGTAAGCTACAAAATTATTTAAGGAGCTTTTTCCCTCTACTACAGTTTCATATTTTAATAAGATCAATACAGTGTAAAAGTAGAATTTGTGGTGTTTTCAATCTTTTGGTAAAGATGGTACAGGCCACCTGTGATTCTATTCTTTCCTACATCTCCAACTAAAAGGAGAGTAACTTTATGCTGCAAATCTGGAGAATACTTCCTTCAGGGAAGTGGAAGAGCATTGTGGAGCTTCACAGTGCACTTTATATTTTTCACAGGTGCTTAGCGTATGTGCCTCCTGTGGTAAAGCTGAAAGCTTTGGGTAGAGCAGTGATGGGGCTTAAGAAGCACCCAGCAACCATCACCACAGACACACAAGGAGCCTTTCATAGAACAACAGAATGGTTTGGGTTTGAAGGAACCTTAAAGACCATCTAGTTCTAATCCAAGCCCCCTGCCATGGTCAGGGACACCTTCGACTAGAGCAGTGAAGCTCAGCTGATCAGAATTCAGTGATGGTACTTTTAATTTCACATATTTGTAACTGTGTACAGTAAACAATTTATTTTTTAAAAACACGATACAGCTTATGCTATTGTGTGCAAGTCAGTAGTCAGTTCATACCTGGTTCTCTGACAGGACAGTTGATCTGGAAGTAGCAACAGATAATTTGGTCTAGATCAGGTCACATATTTTTTATATCCATGTAAGGAAATTGAATCCAGCTGCATTAGTTTCATCAGTGCTGCTTGATTTTGTTTTTTGTTTTGTTTTGGGTTTTTTAACCTTTTTTTGAAAAAAAAAAAGTTCTTTATTTGACTTGCTGGCTAAGGCTTTTAAAAATGTAAATAGCAGTCTTGTACCTCTATACAGAGTGCTGTGAAGCTGAGAGGAGAGCCTGACCTACTCTTAATGAAAGAAAACAAAATTGAGAAAGGGTGGAACATAGGAACAGAGAGATCCAAGGTTTCCCACAGTATAGTAATGGATATGACCTTTAATATTGAGGCCTTAGGATCAAATTTAAGTTGGCATTAAAATTTTCTAATAAATTCCCTGCTGAATCTCAGAGGTTTTTTTCCTCAGATTTAATTCAGTAAGGTCACAATAAAGCAAGTGCTGTCTGTGCTATTGTAATTGCTCTCAGCAGGCTGATAATGTTACAGCAGAGAAGTACCAGCTACTGTGCTTTTATTCTTCAAGCACTCTCCTTCCTTCATGCTTGCTCCTCGTGCTCTCAGGTCTGCCCTAAGTAGGAAGGGAAACTCTTTGAAATGCCATTTCCTTCTCATTTTAACACATTTTATAGTGATGCTTTCCTGAGTCTCTTCAATGAAGGGAATAAAATTATAACCTGTCTTACTGCAGAATTATTAGAGGCTTGTATTTCCTTTCCTTAATTTTCATCCAAACATACTTTAAATTAGCCTCTTCACTTCTTAAAAACTGGTGGTTTTAAACATGCAATGCTTAGTTCATTTTAGCTTAGTGGTTTTAGGGTGGTGGAATAGATGTACAGCTAAATGGGTTTTCTTAGACATATAGGGAGAAACACTGAATACCCTCAGTACTGTATTTTGTTTAAAAATGACAAATCACAGCTCACCACAGTGAAGCAGTTGTAGTTTGGGTCCTAGACCACATCTTTTGCAGCTTTCAGAAGCGTGTTGTTTATGTATCTTCTATGTGTGCAAACGTATGCTTCGCATGGTAGATCTCTTACTGCTGTATTGGAGGTAAGTAATGCCCTGCAGAGTGCTGTGATCATGGTTCTCCCTGAAATGTGACTGTGAGAGACTCAGGGCAATTCTGCATGAGTTTCCAGATACAACATCCTCCTTTTCAAAATCAGACAGTCTGTCTAAAATGTCAGCTTTCTGTCTGTAGCTACTCCTTTTTTAACAAATGAAGAGGTATCTTAAAACTCAGTAACTGGATCACATGATGGGGCCATGTTGGGTCAGTCTTTTAGGTGTGGGGCTAGATATGCTTTTCTTGACTGTTGACAAATAGTTAATGTTGCTTGGCATAACTGGTAGCTCAGACCTTTGCTGTTTCAAAGGCCCAACCTGGACCAAGCATTCTTGTTTGGTTTCCAACACCTTAACTGACTTCAGAGTTCCTCATCTCCACCCTCCTGGTCCATCTTCTTCTTGCACTGTCTTCCTCTGAGGCCCAGAATTTCTTACCTAAAGTGTCATGCACAGACATGTGTGCATGTCTCCAGGTACATGCAGGCATTTCCTGTTCAGTGCCCGTGGCATTCATTGCTGCTAAAGAAACCAGTCTCAGTTGAGAACAAAATTACTGGCATTGATATTCCACTGCTTATGAGCATAGTCAGCTAACATGTGTTCAGTGGGATATGTCCTCTTGCCCACATGTGATTGATTGGCAATTAGGAGCAGCAAAAGATGTTTTACAAAACTAGTTCTAGCTCTGAAATGCATGTGGCTGTATTCTGCTGACCTTCAAACCCCTTGGCAAGCAGAATTGATCACAATGTGTGGATAGTTTTGATATTACATAATGCTGCATACCTGTGCTGAGTCTGCTTCAGTAATTAAAAACAACAGATGATGATCTTCAGCTATAACATTTCACCTGCTTGGTTATTGCCCATAGTTTCTACTTTTTTTTTTAATGCTCTCGATGTCTGCTCTCAGCCATGGATTGTAGGGTGCTGGTATGGTGTATACCACAGTGCCAGTATGTTAGATGAACTTAATTGAGAAAAGCCATCACTTCTGTTAGATGAACTTAATTGAGAAAAGACATCACATCACACCACTTCTGAAGTGTGTGGAGTTTCTTACCTGCAAGCATGTGATAGGAGATCATTCCTGATCAATAACTTCCCATTGCTTTTTACTTAAGACAAACACATTTTAATTTATATATCCTGCTGCTGCCAGAGGAGACTAATTTCCAGCACCAGAGATGCAACACAGCTACTTTAAAGCAGAATGGTCCTGAGGTGGAATGATGTTAGTGACCTGAAATACTTCAAAAAGCTTGATTCTGAAGCCTGCTGTGGTTTGAGCTTGCAGTTTCTGAGACAGGTTAACACTGCTGTGAATCATTGTGAGACATGATCAGACTGTTGCTTTGTAAATTAAATAATGAAGCGTTTATGTGCGAGAGTTTCTACTGTAATTGGTAGTTAGACTGTGCTTTGAAAAGATCAGAGTCTACATCACATGATGGTAGGATCTGGAATTTGTTTTGCAAACTTGACTTTTAGTCACAGAGACATGAAGTCTTCCAAAGTCCAGGTTTGATTTATAATACTTGTATTAACTGTAGCAACAGGAGAGAATAATCAAATATCCCTTTGGGTAGCATGATTTTTTTCAACTAAATTAATAATCAGGCTTGAGTTATTTAGATAAAAGCTCCTGTGGTTAAGAGAGACTTTCCCTTAGTTTTCCCATAGATGTTAAGTCTGAAGAAGTGGTAAGTTTCTTTGAAAGACTTTGATAAAGCAGCAAAAGTAAAACCTATCATCCTTCCCAATTCTTGGCAATTTACATATATGAGTTGCCATTGCCCCAGGACTTCTGAAGTGCTGTATGAATTGTAATAGCATTTGTGAATGAGCCTGCTTTCAGATGTCAAATGGCATGTATTTATTTTATTAGCCTAGATACAACATTTTAAAATCCTGCCACGCCTGCAAAAAATTCCAATTCCATATACCAATTTTACCCTGGTATTACAGTCATACCTCAAACTGCACAGTGTGGATATGGGATATCCCAGTGCAGGATATGAATTCCATGGTAAAGAAAACTCACTGCAGCCAACATCTGTGATTTTTTAAGTCAGTGTTTTTAAAAATTTCTAGGCAGAATGTTCCTTATTGTGGTAAATAATAGAAAGTTTCATCTCCCTGGCACAGAAAGTAAGACTTGTGTAAATCTGACTGTGATATTTTGTCCTGAATTTTAACCTGTGATATTATTACATTATTGATAAATGTTCCTCTCTTTACTACTCTCAGTCTCTAAAGAGTAGTGTTCACAGCTTACTAATGTGAACCCATTAGGTCAGAAGACTTTTGTAGTAAAAACCATTAAATACTTCCCAGTTCTATCTAAAATTTTTCAAAGAATTGACAACTTTATATCATTATTCAACACAATGAATCTTTCAGTGCCATTTGATTGAATTAAAAATAGGGGCATTTCAGATTTCTATTTGTTTTCTTTTTTTTGTAGTGTTGGATAAGCAAGGCAAGTGGGAGAAATTATGTTGAGGGGGGAAATGGAAATTCTGTGTTACTGAGGTCCATTTAAGCAGTATCTTTTCTGGAAATATTTCTATATTAAAAGAATCAATTGCATGTATTTCTGATTTGGAGATGCTATGGGTTTGAACAGACAAGGCAAGCTATCAAGTACTGCAGCATACGGTCCACCAGACTTTTGCATTTGGTTTCATGGCATGACTGTTAATCCTGTGATCAATGGAAGGTGAAAAGCAAATAAAGCTGTAAACATTCACATATTTTTTGCGTACTCAATCCTCATAATGAAGAAGACTGCATACAGAGATTTTATTTCCACTGGAGTTGCTCTTGCAATGAGTAGTCTGTCCTTATTTGGGTGCTGTGCTCTCATTTCTTTTAGGTGCTCTCTGTATGTGCTCATCCACTTCCAGATGATTTTAAATCTTAATTTTGAACCTTAATGTTTCTTGAATCTATGTTTTAATAGAAGAAGTGTTAAAAAAAAAAAAAAAAGCCAGAAGAGCAACTTAGGGTCAAAAGGAAATTTCTGTAAGAGGCAGGACTTTAAGTTCTGAAATAGGAAACCACGTCTGCTCTCATCCAAGTAGTTGTTCTGCCAGTCTATGTCTCTGGGTCACATTTGTATTGGTTTTGGATCAAGTAACATAACAAGAGCCAAAAAACCCAAGAAGAAGAGAAGGAGCTGATGACATTTCTTGCATTCGTTTTCCTGCTCTCTGTTATCACAATCAGGGCACTGTGACTCAAATGATGTTGAAATGCTGCTTCCAATATCCCATTGAGATAAAAATCACACCTTAATAAGAATCTGTGCTGTACTGTGTTGATATACTAGGCCACTTGTAGAAACATGGGGGTTTTTTATTTTTAGATGAGCTTTATGTGTGATTCAGACTTTTGAGCTATTAGCGTGTTTTAAAAGTCACTATTGTTGTTCATCTGATTGTGGAAGCAACAGGAAATATTGGGAGGCAGGAATGGAAATACCACTTTTCAAAGATTTGTTTGGATTGTGATACTATATGTTTAGAATAAGCATTTCCTCTAAACTTGTGGTTTCTAGGAATATTTAGTCTGTGCTTGTTAGCAGACTGTCCTCTCATGCTGTAGATATCAACACATGTATTTTGGCTGGTTTCTAGCATTTGTTACTAACTGAAATAAAATGCTAGACACTTCCAGTTATGTATCAGGAGGCACAAGATAGGCAGCAAAGGAATTCCAACTGCATGTGACAGTGAATGATACCAAAAGTACAAAGCAGTGACTACACGATTCAGGGGACTGCTCCCCCCACCTTGACAGTTTTCCTGCTTCCCCACCCTGCAGAAGGTTGCATTCCTCACGTGGTCCCACTCCTGCTCTCTCCAGCACTTCACCTGAGGGAATAGGGAGCAAGTTGTTACTCCATAGTAAGAGCCAATGAGTGTCTCTGTATCCCAAGGCTCAGGCATGGGATGCTGAGGACCTGTACCATGCACAGGTGGGAAGGATGAAGAGAACCACATTGTATTTTGCATGTGCAGTGCCGTTTCTTGACTCCCTGTGTGATGAACTTGTTCCCACAGGGACCACCCCAGAGGAATAAATGAAATTCCCCCTCATGGCAGTTCTTTCTTGCAGCCTCCTTGAGACCTAGAACCACAAGTCCAAACTGTGTAATAATCCTACTGTGCTTAGTGATTTCATGATTTATTTATATATATTTAGGGATGCTATGGAAGATTCAGGTGTTTTTTCTATCTAAAACATGTATTAGGGAGTTTTGATTGTTTTCAGTATTTTGTGGGCTTGGTATCTTTACGAATTATTAGTGCTACTATTTGATTGCATTAACCATCAGCTAAACTCAGACTTTCTTTTCATCAGAAGTCTTTTAGAAGACATTGGCTAAGGCATGTCATGCATTCTTCTCCCCAGAATTTTCAAAAGCATTTTAAGAGAGAGTTACATGTTTGCTGCGTTAGCCTTTCTCATGGGAACAAATTTCTTTCAAAGCTGTCTTTGATCTCTTAACTAGAAGGCACAAAGAGGTGTTATTGTAACATTCTTCTTAATAACCAATGTGAGGATTTTTTTACCTGTAGTACAAATACTTGTTGGCATAGTCTTTTCATTTGGAAGATTGAAACCCACATGTAAGGACAGTGCTTCTATGGCACAGCTTCAGATCAACTATAGGTTGATCTGTATGTGTATCAGGAGGTATTTTTACTGTATTTTTGCAGTAACTTACACTAAATGGTAGTCACCATTTAGTGAAAAAAGAGGAGGCATGGAGAGAAATGTTATGGCTAGAAGAACATGACACCAGAAAAAAAGTCTGTCCTGAGATTGAAGAAAACATTTTAGTAGCACTAAAGAAACTCAGCAAGGGTAAAATAGGGCAGTCCCTTTGCCCTGTAACTGAGAAAGCAGTGTGTATTTATGCTTATTCTGTTTTGGATATCCAAGAAACTTGCAAAGGTTATAAGATAGTCTAGAGAAAAATTTTGGAAAATGGCCTCTTGACTCTGGTTCTGCAACATCCTTCAGTCATGTTGAATATAATTTTTGCTTTTTGTCTTTACCTGTTGTCTTGGATTCTCCCTTTTCTTTAAATGGGTAATTCTTTAGTTGTACATATAACAAAATTTATTTACTGCTCACTTAATATGAAAATGCTTTTTGGTGTGGGGCGCCATGAATATATTTTTCAGTTAGGAAATGCCTTTTAGATTTTCAGCTTTGCATTAGAGAGTTTCCAGTCATTTGGACTCAAAGTTCATTTGAGATATAGTGAATAAGGAAATTAAAGCACTGTAAACCGTACTGTTAGAAGAATGAATGAATGAACAGTATCTTACAATTACCACTGCACAGATAGTGTCAGGCTGGAAATGTTATTCATTCTCCAATTGATCTCACATGTAAAGATGGTTTTCGGTTGACCTTAGTCAAAAGGGGCCTGAATTTTGCCTCCATACAATGTTCTGTCCCTGAGGTTTCTGTATTCCATATCAAAGGATGTATGATTGAGCATTAGGTATCTGTCTAGACTGATTATTGCAAGTATATTATGCCTCTGCAGAAAATTGAACCTACCTTTTTTCCCCACCAGTTTAGCTTTCATTGCACTGAGAGGATCTTAAAGTGTGTGCTGTTATTTCATATATCAATTTGTCAGTATATCTCTTTGTACTGTGTGTAAGTAAGGGGCAAGTGATACTTTGTAAACAAAATTTTATGTTTAAATTTGGCACATTGCAACTAATTCTTCTGGAATTTGACAGATTTTTTCTGGTTTTTCTGCTTTTGCTAGAGTTGGGTTATTTGTGGGTTTTGTTGTAGTTTAGGTTTTTGGGGGTTTCATTCTGTGCTGCCCTTTATAAGTCAGGCTCTCATTAATTTTACTTACCATGCTGTGTCAAGGCACATTCAGGACTGGAGAATTCTTTAAATCCAGGGGCTGTTTTTTCTTGTTATTTGAGCTTCGTTGGACACTTAAATGGTGTTTTAAAGCTGCAGCAAATTTTCTGTAGTTTTAGAAAAAATTTGTTTGGTTGTTTACAGTAATTTTCTGTATCTGGCTATGAAATTCCTCCAAGTTTCTGCCCCTAACATGGTTTAAATAGATTTACAAAGTGGTGCATGTATTGGAGGTATTTTTATTTATCAACAGAGAAATCACATTTTGAAAAAAGCATTTAGGAAAATTAGTCGATCTTTTTAGAAGGAATATAGAAATAGTATATAGGGTGACAGAAAGTGGCAGTAACATTTTCTGTTTCATTGGAACGCAAACCTAAATGATCGGCTTAACAGAAAAATTATTATAGTCTGGTTTTTTTCCTTTAGAGAAGCAAAAACCTTCAGTAATCTTTTTTAGGCCACATGACATTCTTTGTTTTGTAAAGACTGACTCTTTGCTGTCCTATGTCATCCTGATATTTAGCATACTAGTCAGACTCTGAATTCTTGTAGACCCAATTATGGAAAGTCAGGTAAGTGGCATTTTTATTATATTGCACAGCTTTTAAGTTATGCACTTAAAACTCTAGCTCTAGCTCTAGAGATAAACTGTAAAACTTATGTAGGAGAAAAGCACAATATAATAATATTAAAAAGCGACTTACCCACCTCCCTGTTTGTGCATGGCACATTCCATGCATGGTGTAGGGGACATGAAGCCCAAGTTCAGTGGTGTCCTAGTGTAACTTTATGCTTGTATCCCAAATCATCTCTTCTGTTTGTGCTGGATATTAAGTTCTGCACCTTTAAAACTGGTTTTGAAAATGAAGGGAGGAAAGAAAAAGTCCCCTAAACCAGGACAAGTGGGACACACATCTGGTTGAGAACTGGGTCAGTCTTTCCTGTGTGTATCTGAGGCACAGAAGGACAAACAAAAGGGCAGCTGTAACTCAGCTTCTGAGCACTGAGAGCACTCCTGAGGTTGTTTGCTTTGGTGCTGCTTGACCACTGATGTTCAAACTCAGGTTTCCTTAAGGCTGAAGACCCGGTGACATAGGCTGGAAATCACTGCAAAGCTATCCTGGTTTGCTAGTGCCAGTGCCCCTTTCCACTACCGTATCAACAAGCATCATCACTGACTCATTCAGCTTACAGAACTAAAAGCTGCTCTTAACAGTGGTATCTTCAGGACTTTATTTTTGGTTTTGTTCTATACCTGTGTTCCAGTAACAAAGAAACTTTACAAGGGCTGCGACAAACGAAGGATAACATAATTATATAGCTACACATGGAGCTAGGGAGCTGCAGCAGAAATAATGTTACATAGTTTTATTGTTCTATAAGCAATTCCTAAATATCAGTATTGTTTAAAAAGCAGATTCTGTGTCTGTAAATGATGCAGAAAAGCAGTGTTTAATTTGATCAGCGTATGTCAAACCTGTAATTTCATTTCTTCTGTTTTTAAAGTAATCATGTGACTGCTCTGTGGTATATATGCTACAGTTTATTTTTCATGAAGACAGTGACATATAACTAGAACTTAGGATAGATTTCTATCCCTAGCAGCTTTCAGATGTTAGGTGTATTTGTTCTAGCATTAGTTTTTAAGAAAATTAAAATTTTAAACTAATAGAATTTATATTAAAATTAATCTAATTTAAGAAATTTGTTTTAAGCATTTTGTTTTTATTTCAAATCTTTTTTTAAAATGAAAGGTGTTTTAATTTATGGGTGTCCACTGTATGCCCTACTGGATATAGGAAGAATCTTTCACATGCTTCATGGGAGAAATTACAGCTTTGTGAACAGATAAACACTAGCATTTCAATCAACATCCCAACATCATGATTTTTACTGAAAACCTTTGCAGAGTAAGAACAGAAATTTGACTAAAACAACTCCTTAGTCTTAGCTGTTGTAGCATCATCACTTGCTATAAGAAATGAAAAATAAAATTGTGGGCATAAAACAGCAGTGTATCCATAAGGTTGCACCAGAGGCAGAGGTTGTAGTTCCTAAGTTGTGTCTAAAAAATTCTGCCTTTTTTTTTTCTTTTTTTTTTTTTTTATTCCCCCCCGCAATGGAAGTAGAAGTTAAGGTGTTCTCTTGAACTTCAGTTTGTGGAAAGCTGTGCATGTTTCATCGCAGTTGCAGAGAAGCTTTGACAAAGCAAGAAAAGTGTTTTAATATTACCTTCAATGCCACCCTTGCCTGTCATAATGAGAAAGATGCCTGTTTGGTGACTGCTTTTTCCCAGCTCAAGCCAGCTGCCTCCAGCTAGACCTTTCTTTGGGAAGATCAATCACCAAATTGCATATATATCTCTTGGGAAATTCAGTGTGTGTGAGCAGTAAGCACAAACATCAGTGAGAATTCCCTATTTCAAATTTTTCACTGACTTTGAAAGATTTTCTAGTCATCATGGTAATATTTAACAGCCATAAATAAAGAGCACTCTTTATGACTTAAATAAACAGCACAGCATTTTTATTAATTATTAGGCTTGAAAACAAATCTTTTTTCTCATATCTAGGATTGGTCCTCCAGATAAGGTTATAAGTATGTTGTCCTGACAATGTAGGTAATTTATGATACAGCCAGAGGTGTAATTGTTCTGTGAATAAAGAGAAGCTTTTAGCTTCCAGGGATACAAAGTGTTTTTCATGAATATTAAGTAAACTTTAATGATTGAAGAAAAGAGCAAAGTGGAGGACAGTCATTTATACCCTGTCTAAACTGCTCTACAGCCACATTAATGTTTATAACGGATTTAGAGCATAGCTAAAATAACAGTAAGGATTTCCTCCTCTTTTTCCATACCTTTTCCAACACTATTTAAAAATACATATAACTAAAAGGGTGAAGGCTATCTGCTTATTTACAGGACTCATTAAAGAAAAATGCAAGGTAACTGTCTGTAATCAGTGCTGTTTGAGAAGTAGTGATAGATGGCAATTGAATAGTTTGAGGCTATTAATTGCAATGAGATTATACTAATTGAGATACCTCTGATGTCAGGTGCTTGAAATATTAGTTATTTCAAAGACAAATTGGATTATAAATTATTAGTAAATCCGTACTGAGGTGATTAAGCCAACTTATAAACTGTCAAACACGGGTACTATTTCAAGTTGTAACTCTGACATTTGTATACTGGAAAGGGAGTTAAGAGGTAAATTTAGGGGTTATATGGGAATACTTGGAATAACTAGTTACTGTTGAGACTGAGGATTTTCTGTTCTTTCTACTGCCATAAGGAATTTTTGTTCAGCCTTCAAGTTTTCATAGACCACCACTGGCTTTTTCAGCTGACTGGAAGAAGTTCTGGAGAAGAAGGAAGCCGCTTCTGTAAGGTGGACTTACTAACTTGCTTAACCACATGGGGGAGATAAAAAACAGCAGATCCAAGCAGCCTTCATGCAGGTCACAAATGCAGTTATGGCATTCTCGAATTTCCACTGCAGGATCTGCCATTGCCAGACAGTACTGCTCTCAGTAAGGCAATATTTTTTTCCAGTACAATGAAGAAAATACATCGCACTGCATGCATCTTGGTAATACTACCCCATGTCATTCTTCTTATCATTAATCAAATGTTGGTTATTGAAGCCGATACAGGATTGCTTAATGGTTTGCTATTGGATTTATTGAACTTTAAGGAATGACAAACGGAAACAGTAGAAGCTGAGGAATAGTTCAGTAGTTTAAAAAAATTCCTATCAACTTTTTTGTGTAGCTGCTAAATTTTATCGTGAGTTTACACTCTCACATGCACATACAGATACTTAAAGGATTCCAATCCCCTGCACAATATAATAAAACAAAGCCAAAAGGCTGAAGTGTGTACATTCAAAGTGGTGAAGGGAAAAAGGAAGAGGACGTCTTTCTCCATTTATCTTCTCCCATCAATGTTGTTTCATTCCAAACTTGAGGCTTTTTCATCAATATGTTGTATGGGGCGTGTGGGTATTCGTAGGAGGATGTTAGCAGAGCAGTGAGTATTTTAGATGACTATTTTTTTACATAAAAGGTTTGGTTTGGTCATTGCAAAACTTGGCATTCTAGAGAGGCTTTTATATGCACATTAAAAGTGCAATCAACCGTGGGAAATATTCCTCAAAAATGTTCTGTTGGTAACTAAAATAATAAATAGCTCTAGTTTATACAAAATAAAACCTTTGTGATGGGCATCAGAGTTCCTCTTACATGCCTTGACCTGGAGCTAGGATTCAGGCACAGGAGAGCTCCTCTTTTCATTCTGCTTTCATTTTTGTCCTGTGATATTTCCATTTTTATTCAGTTTTAGCCATTTATTGTAGTTGAGGAACAATTCTCTCCTGCTCACTCCTGCTGAGTGTCTGACATTTGGACTCTGCTCAATTGCTGAAGCAGTTTGCTCTTTTTTTTCTTTTTTCATTTTGCTTCTCTATCCATGCTCAAAAAATGTTCCTTGTTTGGTGTTGTGACTTGTGGCCTACAGTGGCTTCTTCCCTTTTTCCCTTCCTCCCTGGGGCTCAGTGTGAGTCTTTCCTCTGCTGCTTGCAAAAGGCAAGGTCACCTGGCTGCTGCTGGGAATATCCCAAGCATGCACAGGACATGTTGGCTCCTTGTCCAGAGATCCTGGGCATCAAAGCACTTCACAGAGCTGTCTGTGGGTGATGCCATATTTAGCCAACTTCTAGAGGTGCTGATTGCCTGGAAGCTCCAAGATCCCCCCTCCACATAAGCTCCTTCCTCAGGCTGCCCGCTGCAAATGCATGTATGGCAAGGTATTAAAAGAGAAAGATCATTTATTAAAAGAGAAAGATCATTTATCAGTCTTTGATGTTTAAAGAGATGTGATAGTCATTAAAAAACCCATAGCCCACCATCATTCCTCTATTCATTAGGGAATCTGTAGCATACATTTCAGTCATCTTTAAACAAGTTGTCTCTTAAAGGACTAAACTTTCCAGTTATTTCAGATAGTTCTCTCAACTAAGAAAATAAATCTGTTTCAATATCACTTGTACTGCCATGCCTACCTCCAGAGGATACATGTGGCTGTTTCCTGTCTTTTTTCCAGAGGGACTTATAACATTTTATGTCATTTTCACTTACTCCATCACAGAAACCCCTGATTGCATCCTCCATGCATGTTCCAGAATCTTTTAAGCTGATGAAGAAGCAGGAATCATCAGTCATTCCTTTACAATTTGGTGTTGAAATGGAAGTCTGATGTCCCTGGAAGTTGCAGCATTTTATCAATATTACCAGGAAGTGGTGTCAGAATTTCATCTCTTCTTTTTTAACCTTGCTTACATTTTCCTTAAAGCTGTATAATTGTTAGCACTTAGTTATAAAGTGTGTAGCATAAATGATATTTCAGTTAGGGAAGGACATGTTGGAGCATTATGGTTGATTCAAGTGAGTGATAAAACTCCATATGATTTGAATGTCTTTTCTTGCAGGTTAGGGAAGAGCTTTCTGCTTTTTAATGTCTCGTCTTTTAAATTAAAGCAAAAGTTAATTGCTGAAGCCATAACAAGAATTGCAACAGAGGTTTGCTGCTACCCTGCTCTATCTCACATGGCCACCTCCCCCTGTTTAACGTGGGTGTAGCAGGCTGTCTCACTGCAGGTGAGGAGCTCTGAATCAGCACTTTGTGCTTGCTCAAGACTCAGTAATGTAAGGTGTGGCTGTAAATACAGCCCAGCAGGGAAGGGCAAAGCTGGCTGAGAATTTTGGTCTTAACATAAAGCTCCTTTCCCTGTAGCACATAATTTATCACTTAGGAAGCAGTTGTAGGCTAAACTGAGAATGAAAAGTCAACTTCCAAAATAAATACATAGAGGGAAAAGTGAAGAAAAGTGTGTGTCATTCTTACCATGAGAGGAAAGTAATCACAGCAATGCTTTTGTTTTCTAAAAATGGTGAAGGTTGAAGGGTGCCTCTTCCACATTAGGCAGTTCCCTGAATGATCCTTTTCAGTCTATTTTTGCCTGTCTAGGATGAAGAAAAATATTGTTCCTCATATATAACTGTTTGTTCCAGTACACAAGGTTAGCTACTTCTTCAGAAAGCTTTGATGTAGAATAAGGAAGATGGCACAAGTTATATATAGTTCTTTATGAGAATACTGACAAATGATTGCTGGCTTTGGGATAATGCATGTAAAAGAGATTTTTTTTGTATATATTGTCTCCT
This sequence comes from Parus major, assembly GCF_001522545.3. NCBI lineage: Eukaryota > Metazoa > Chordata > Aves > Passeriformes > Paridae > Parus > Parus major. Next base: position 65,976,319 of record NC_031769.1, read on the forward strand.
GTGCTGTCACACAGGTAACATCCACACAGGCAGATACTCCTGTTGATGCCCAGACTGTTGCATCACTGCATCACTTTTTGGGTGCCAAATGCATTGAAGAATGGGGAGAACTCTGTTTTCCTCCACCAGCCTCTTGTTCCTTGATGTTATCTGGCATCCATCAAAACCATTACCAGTACTGAGCTGTAGCTGGTGAAGTTTTTAATAGGTTTTTAATAGGTGTTCAAGCCGCCTACAGTTATATCACCACAGATATTGATGTTGCATTACCTGCTACCATCTCATATATGCCCAGTGAAGGAGGGTCAGTTTCTCCACAAAAATACTTAAATCTTTTGCAGTTGGTTATTGTTTGTGTGTGCATTTGGTTTTGGATTACTGCAAGATCTTTTGTGCTTCACTTCATAGATTGTTAGGTCTATATCTACTATGTCTGGATCTCAGTTTCGCTCTACAGGTAGTAACAGTGGTGTTCTGCTACGTAGAGTATGCCCAGAAATAAACAGGAGTTTTCAGTGAAGCCATCTGGTTTACCCCATTCTTTTTACTATGATGAATAAAATTAGAATGCATCATAGCCAAATTAATACACACATGCTGTTTCAGCAATAGAGTTATAGTAACCCTTGATATCTGAGAAAACTCCTAATAATAGAGCTATAATGTGAAGCAAAATATGCTTCAGAATTAACTGGAAACAAGTTCAGAGATCTGGTGTGGCATTTTAAGTTGCCTACAGTGAAACCTGTGATCATTTCTGATTGTAAATTGATGGAGAACTCTTCACAGTAGTCATCATTGTGTTGGTATCGCAGAACTGCTCTGGCAGTGAATTGTGATTTTTAAGAACCACATTGTTACATCAAGGGCATCATTACAGCTGAGCAATCCAACCCAAATGCTCTGAACAAATGAAGCTGCTTGTTTAACAGCATGCTGCCAATCAGGGCTGTATAACTCCTTCACATTTCAGTCCACAAAGGCATCTGTGAGGACTGAGGTATTAGGCAGAGAAGGAGCATGAGAGGAAGACTCAGTCTGACATTTACTGGACTATGTGGGTGAAGTAAAACTCAACCTGATACAGATTTTTTTTTGTTTTGTTTTCTGCATGACAACAAATTAATTGGACATGTCTGTTTAGGTAAAGTGGGAAACCAGTAAAGTTTCATTTAATGGGATTATACCGATACTAACTATTCAGTATTCAGTAATTATCTGTACTTTCAAAAAAATTCCTAAGCACAGCAATTTCTCTTCCTAAAAAGACCAGTGTATAAAAATATTTCTTTCTTTGATAGTGTATGTTTGCTGCTAGAGAAAAGTTCACTCAAAGAACAGTTGATTTATAAGAACTTGACTTACTCTGGTTTTAGTATGACATTTTTTGTAGTAGTTGATGTTACATTTATGCTAGCAAAAATAATAGCTTGAATATTAGAATTAAAAGAGGTACCACCTGTAAGTTTGGTGCTACACATTACTCATAATGGTAAAGTTACTACAAAATTATTTAATTAAGTATAAGTTCATAGTTGCCCTAATTAATACTTTCTATATTTTTAGATGACTTATGGCTTTCTTTTTAATTAAGCAATAAAAAAAGGCTGGGCAAGGTATTTTCCAAATACAAAGGTGAACAACAGAAATAACTAATATACCTGTTGCAGTGGATTATTTTCCTTTATTCCACTCCAAGTATATTGCTGAAGCTAGTCCTTTGTGTCTAGTTCTCCCTTGATCCATTGTTGTGTAAACTTTTCAGCAGTGCCTGCAGGTCTGGTATCACTCACTGATTAAACTTTTTGGGGAAACTATGATGTGTTCAAGCTTCAGTCATAGCTGAGGGTAGCCCAGTTGGCTTTTTCATCCTGGGTTGTAAGATAATGAATTGAACATACAGAGGAAGGAAAATGGAGGAAATCTTAAAATTCTTTCTTGTGCAAATATTTGAACATTATCACATTTCTGTCGTTTTCTCCTGCAAACCATTTTGATGGAGTTGAGAATAGAATGTAGCCAGTATGAATAGCAGAAATCTGCATTTGTATCTTGTTTTGCTGGCAGAGCTTCCCTAAATGGAACAAGGGGTCTCATACAAAGACAGAACATAGCAGAAAATCCTGCATAGAGTGCAGTACAATTTTGGAGAAATAATCTGGTATATTTCATTCTTGCTGTAATTAAAGGGTCAGAGCAATGATTAATGTGGAATGCAGAGGTTCACTGTGGGAACTGCTTCTTTCACATTTATACAGACAAGATTGATTGGAACTAAACTGTATTTATATGACAGAAAGTCTAAAAATACAAAATGTGCTGTAAACCCTGTGTAATTCAGCATATCAATGTCAAGTCATCTTTTGTGGCTTTGGTTTTGCATTTTTAACATTGCTTTAAAATGTTAGCAGTTCTGTATTTTATTCTATAGGGGGAAAAGGAGAAAAGAGGCACTTTCTGGTCTTGTGAATTATATACTGCTAGAATTAGAAATCTCTCCTGAATCTGACTTCCATAACAGATTAGAATAGCGGTCTCTCTGATCTCTTGGGGCTTCCAATTACGATTTTTTTAAAGTTTACTGAGCTAGTATTTGAGGCAAGAGAGAATTCAGAAATGCAACCCATCAGCAGTTTGCTGAATTTGAGTTTCTGCCTGCAGAATATTAAGGAAGTATGAATGAAGTTTAGTAAAATACATTGAGGCATTCTGCAGCTATATATTGCTGCTGCAAAAATATTAGAAGTATTTTGTAGAAAATAAAAGGCTGTCATCCTATTAACATGAAATAAAATCTGTCCTAAAATACATAAACCAAATATAATTATGAATGCCAATATCTGAAATTAAGGAAAGGAAGTAGTAGGATGCAGTTTTTCAGTGTATCCTTTTTAGTGATTTTGCCATACAGAAAGTACAAAGGGAGAGGCGGCATTAGAAGATGCAAGGCAGAGTCTCCCCTGGCTCTCCTTTGTTCTCCAGCACCTCTCCAAGGCTCTTACATATTCTGCTGAGACAGACTGGTATGTGCCTGCTTCATGGAGGAAGTTCATTTTGGAAATGAGACATTAAAAGGAAGTAGTTCACAGCTGCTGCTTTTGGAGAGAAGGAAGCTCTGTTAATAGGAGAAATGATGAAAGGAAGGGAAGACTTAAGGGCACAAGGGTAAAGGATGAATTAATGGATCGAATGAAGCAGGATGGGAAAGGAAAAATAGTTGCTGTGGTATTCCCTCAATTTTTCAAGATTTTCAGCTCCCTGGTATTATTTATGGGCATTTGACCAACATTATGTAGAAAGAAAAAACAGAGAGGTGCAAGTCTTTGCCAATTAGTGCCTGCCTAAGAAGTAACCTACTTTTTAATTCTGTTTCTATTTCCTCTAGGCTCCTGTACTGAAAATGTCAGCTTTTACCATCTCCTTTGTAAATTATATGCCCTGATGTCAGGCAAAAAAATGTACCCAGTTTTATAGTTGATGATTTGACATAGATACAAAATCACATCAGTGTTGCAGAGACAGTTTTCAACCTGTGGTAGTTGTACCTATTCTACCCATCCTACCATTTGGACAAGACTTGTTAAATCAGAGCAGGTTCTTTAGAATCAGTTTTGTGTCTCTGCTTGAAAGATATATGTTGATTTGGTACATAAATGAAATGAGAAAGAAAGACTCCACCAGGGTTTTTGTGTGCTTTTCCCCTTGTGTAATTAAGGTCTTGTGTTGTTTTCACAGTTCCGTATATTGGTGTTGGTCAATGACAGTAGCTCTCTCAGAAACCAAGGGAAATTGAAATTACTTTTTTTTTATAAATTAAATTGTTTGGCTGAAGTGTCCAATTAGCACCAGTCCAATTACAAGATACCCTGGTACAGGAAAGCAGGAAGCAATACATCTTGCTTCCTAGGAAGAAACTTCATTTTATTTTTAATCAGTGCTATTAAGGAAGACTTCCTTGGGAGCAGGCTTCACTGAGGGTTTGTTCATTATCAGCTCAAGGTGAAGCCAAAGGGAACCTTTCTTATTTCATACCAGAATTGATTTTTTAAAAAGAATAAATAACAAGTGCATGCACAGGGGGTTGGTACATGTATTAAAAAGTGGAGTTGCCACTGGTAACACAGCTGATTTCCTTTGTTGGAAAAGTCGTTCATTCCTTACCTGAAGTGAAAAGTTAATGGCCTGTAGCAATCTGAAGAAACTCCTACAAAAATGCACAGCAAGGATCTAATGTTGTACACTAGTGCTTTCCATGTACTGTTCCTCAGGTAAGGCAGACACAGAAGATAGCGCTTGCTGTTCTAATAAATATACTTCATGAAAAGATGTACCCAGTAAACTGGAAAATGGAAAGATTCTTGCCACTGTCGAACAGACAGCTGTCACCAGGGGCACAAATTTTGATTTCTTTACTGAGGTTTGCAAAACATGCTGGTTATGCTTTGTATAGAACTGCTGAACATTTCCTGGAGAAGCATCTTTGGTGTAGTAGAAGTAACTTATTTTGTAGTGTGCCTGTTGCTTTAATTGCTTTCTCAATAGCTTAGAACTGTTACTTTGGCACACTCCTTTTTTTCTTGCAGTTTGAACACAATTAAAATTGAGATCTTGTTTAGTGTGTTTGATACTGGGGTATTACGAAGAATTTTGTTGGCTCTTGAGCACAAACTCAAGCACTTCAGGGACATCAATTAGGCGCCTCACTGAGACACGCCTGTGATGTCGGATTAAGCCAAGTCACTCAACGGTTCAGGGGAGAAAATGCAGCATATCTGTTTCAAGCCAAAGAAGAATTTAATGGGTATAGACTGCAACCATCGGTCTGTCATTGAAGAAAAAACTGAAGTTGGCACTGCCTCGAGGAAATGACAGTGCTGCCTGGTCCCTTATGTATGTGTAAGTAATTGGTGTGGTACTTGGGAAAGGGAATCAGGCTGGCTAGGAAGCAGTTTTTTTCCAGGCAGGTACCAGAGTGATGGTGCAAAGCTTGGCCACTTTCCAAGTTACTTCACCAAAAAGGTGTAGAGATTTTGATGTCAGCAGGAGCAGAGAGGGGAAGAGAAAATGCAGGAAGAGGCATGACTGCTTTTTTTGAATGACAGGCATAGTCAGTAACAGGATAAAATGTGCATCAAATGAAAGCAGCTGATTTTTAAAGCTGTGAAATATCATCCCTCAGCTTCTAAAACATGCAACTGAACCTTAGTCAAAGGTTTCCAAAGAGCAGTTCCAACATGGGGTTGGTTTCCCAATGTAGACATCTAGGCAGCCCCCAGACCAGAAGAGCAGTCCTTTACAAGGAGCTCATGGCAGAGGGAGAGTCCCTGGTTGGCTGCACTGCTATGGAGAGAAACCTCAGCCAGAGCAGATGGGTGGGGACATCCTCAGGGCCATGACTTCTCAGGATATAAAGATAACAGCAGGGAAGTGGTTCCCAGTACTTCTGAGTAAGAATTCTGCCAGGGCTAACTTGAAGTAAGTGAAGCCACATATTAAATCATTAGAACTTTTTTGCAGCACTCAGATTTTCCTCCCATGCTGATCAGTCTCAGCTGGACCATAGCTTGAGAGGAGTTGACATTGGCTATTAAATATGTGTCGGCATTTCAATTTATTTCGTGCTAGGTGCCCCAAAATGTCTTTTTTGTCAATGATACTAGCATAGGTATTGGAATACTGTGTGAAATTACTTTTTAATGTGCCCCTACAAGCTGACAGCTGAGTGTTACGTAGATCACAGTCTGTTTGAACCTAAAATTATTGCTTTAGTCTGACATTTTCATATTGAGTAAAAATTTCTACAAGGCATGGATCTTTATCTTGATTTCCTGGAGTAATATTTGATTTCCCTACAAATTTTGACCATGTCACTTAATAGACATACATGCTTTCCTGACTTACTTGAAAATTTTTGAACCCAGTTGTCTACCTCCTTTTTGGCACATACCTTCCTCCCCAGCCTTCTTCCTTCTCCAGTGTCATCATTTCACTTACTATAAATTGTTTATTACTTCCTGTTGGATCATATTTGCTTAATTAGTTACAGAACTCACTCTGTTTAAACTTCATTGCTATACAAAGATGGGACTGGATAGAGCTTTGGGAGCATAGGCCAAGGAGAGCTGCTGAGCTAAGACTGATAAAACAGAGCCTTCTGGTGGAAAGTTGCTGCTGCTTTGGCTGAGGTGCATCAACCAGCTGCAGGGACATCACCATCTTGCTGCAGTGCAAATAAAAACTGCTAAAATGAAGTAAGCTTCCTAAGTAAGCTTACTTCATTTTGCATCATGGTAGACTGGGAGCGCAGCTGCAGTTGGTTGCTGTACGTCAGCTGAAAGATTAGAACTTTTACGCCACTTTGACGTGTACTTACAGTTGTCAGGCCATGTGTCATGCTGGAAGCGGTTCTTGAAATTGGCTGTGTGAAAAAGCAGATTGTAAATTAGCTTTGGGAAAAGCCCTCAGTGACAAAGGTTGTGTGGTGAAACTGATTGTCATAAGACAGGGGAAAAAAAATAGACTTATGCAGGGGATAGTGAGGAAAACGGCAGGCTTGTTCAACACCACTGCAGCTCACAAATGCAACCCGACTAAAGCAATGAAATACACCATTTCTGTGTGATGGTTGCATGGTTCAGAATTGCCCTTCAACTTTGTGTAATATATATATTAGTTTTGTTTTTAGCTGCCATTCTTTAAAGGAACAGCATAAAAGGGAGGAACAAATCACTTTATTTTACATATATGAGTCTTTTCCTTCTGCATAATCCTTCTCTACTTCAGTGAATGATTTGTCAGTCTCATTGCTTCTACCTGGGAGTTTTAGCCTTCTTTTGACTTGTCAGTTTGCAGCAGCATTTCTCTAATGATGTATGCAAATAAATCTGTGTTCACTACTTCGGGTAATCCTCCTTATCTGCATAAAGATGTTTGCTTTCTAAGTTTTCCCTTATTTATTTTATGTGTTATTCATTTTGCTCAGCTGAGGAAGAATGCAGTGAAAGGAGGGAAAAGAGTAGTATATCACTAAGTTAAACAAGAGTGGACAGGAGGTTATGTATTAATAGAGAAAAATAAATTTCAACCACAAGATTCCAAAGAGAAACCTCTGCAAGATTTTGCAAATCTTTTTAAAATCATTGCTGTGGAACTGTTGCTCTCCATTCTGAACTTGCAGATTGCATATTGTGCCCTCGCTTTTTATCCTAGTAATTAAAGTAGTCTCTACTGTGAATAGATTAAATATAGTAAATATTATAAATGTAAATTTCCTATTTATTCTGGAGGGTTTTGTGGCATTTTCATGTGTGTGTTTCAGGTTGTTGTTTGGTTAAGATGCTTTCAGTCAAAAAAAGCATCTCCTCCCTTTTTTTTTGTGACACTGTCTCAACTTGTGAAGCCAAAACAGTGATCTAGATCAACAAAGCTGCTCCAGCTGCTACCACATTTTATCCTTGCAGAAGATAAGAGGTGTCTTTCACCTCCTCACCTCATGGCAATGGATGTATACACTGTAATAATCAAGGAATAAAGGTGATTAGAGAAAGAACTGCTGGAGCTGGTACAAGGAGCACCACCAAATAGGTGTGCGCTCAAACACCACCCCCAAAAGATACAGTCCTTCTCAGGAGCTGGAAAAGTTGAAGTAATGTCCACATTAATCATTGAGCAGACCCCTACAAACATATCAGGAAAGCAAAATACTTTGTGTCAAGAATCTGATGTCTGCATTGTATATGCTTTGTGTTTTGGTTTTATACTGTGGATTAGGATTACCTCTTGTCTAGTCTTGATGGCTTAATGCTCAGTTACTGCTTGAGCATAGTCAGCATGGTTCTGGAGGTCTCCCAGGCAGCTTAGAGCAGAATCCAGCCCATGTGCCCCAAGATGCTGGGCCACGATGTGAAACGAAGTATGGGGAGTGAAGAAGTTCGCTTTGCAAGTGCATTCCATGTAAAAAGTAAAACCTTAGTGTAGGTGCTTGACTTGTCCATAGTGACAAAAGTGTGTGGTTAAACAACAGCTTAGCAATGGCCTTTCTAGTCCTATCAGCATGTTACAGATTCCAGGCAAGCTTCCTTCTTGATTCCCTCTGTAAGGCTAAGAGAAACCTTCAATTAGAACAGGAGGATGGCTTAATAATTATCAGGCTCTAGCTGTATACACGCTGAGTTGTGCTTCTGCCAGTGTGAGAGTTCAGCAGCTCCTACCTGTGACACCAGTGATATGTTTAATTGGTGTATTGATACCAAGAAGTATGTGGTGGTGTAAAGGATATGGACTTGCATTACAGTTTTGGCAAACCTGAGCTGAAAGGAAGAGCAGCACAGATGGCTGAAAATAGTAACAAAATACTCCATTTAATGTCTGCAGAAATCATTAGACAGCAGTTAAAGGGTTGTTACTAGTGCATCAGATTCAGCTGGGGAGTTGTGTTTCTGTAATGTCCACTAAAACAATGATTCTTCTGTTTTTAAGTGGAGCCTGTGCCAAGTGCAGATGTAGTTTTGTGCAGTCATGAAATGGATTTGTCAACAGTAAAGCTGTAGATTCTCTTAGTGGCTTCTGTTTCCCTTCTGCCAGCTCAGCACAGTAAGCAAACAGCAGTATGGCTGTCGTTTGCTGTCCATCATTGCCAAAATTCAGCCTTATCAGTTTTAGGGAGTTATCACAAATGTAGAATGTTGGTTTCATGCTGGCAGTAAACAAACATGACAAATTTTTATATGGTAAATCAGAAGATCAAAATATGACCTATGACACATTGCAACACACAAGCAGCTTAAATGCAGCACTTTGTAATAAGTGAACCTTTGAAACTTTTTGCAGAGCTTAGGAGGGCACTGAGCTGTACAACTCTGATCAAGACTGTGCTTTAGAGCACAGTACATGTGATTAGCCAGTGTTTCATCATGGATGCTGAACACACATTACTGCAAGAAATGAGGCAAAAATCTCAACTTTTTTTTTGGCTGCAGATTTAAAAAGCACTGCTTTATCATGGTGTGTGACAAAGTTCCACAGCACCAATCAGCACTGTAATCACATTTGCTCTGGAATGCTAGCAGAATTCTTTACAGGCATCACTAGGCTATTACAGGGTCATTTATTGATCTTTATTCTCCATGAAGGAACCACAGTTTTATTGATTCATCTACCTTTTACAAGTCTCTATCTTGGTCTTAAAACCTTTCTTTATTGGTACAATTTGGTAGTTTCTGTTTGGTTTATAGGTGTATTTTCTCGTTTTTCAGTGGCAGAGAGATAAACAGATGTGAATAGGTAATCTTATAAATCTGAATCTTTCCAAGAGAATTCACTCTCTCCAAGCAAATTTATTTTTTCTATACATGGATATTTTTGAGCTTACTAAGGCAACCAGTTTGTCTTGAGCCTGAAGCAGCCTCTCTGTTTTTAGAAAATCTAAGACAGAACAGCTTTAAAATTCTTTAATGTCTCAGGTTTAACTAAAAAGTCATAAAAACAAATTAAAAATATTATCTCCTAAACAACATTTTATCCCACCTAAAGCAAATGGATTCAGCAAGAACAACATTTAGATTCCACCATTTCCTCCACTAAGTCTGTAGAAGGCGGCTTTTCCTAAAAAGTACACCCTTTATAATAACAAATAAACTGATCATGAATTCAGAGTTTTGTAGGGCTAAACCACCACCATTAACTTCTTATTTGTCCTATGAAATGTTGTCTCCCCTTGTGCTTTTCCTGCTTTGCTGCACTGGTGTTACTTTTGCCCATGATGAGCGAGGTGGAAGTTTGGCCGTGCAGCTGCAGCTCCATTTATATATTATATCTGGCAGGTTTCAGTGCCAAAGGCTGTGATGAGGCTTTGGTAACTAGAAACAGACTGAGCTGATGCTGTGCCTTGTACCTCCCAAGACAGAAATGCCATGGTTTGCCCAGTTTGAATGAATGCATTGTGTGTTTCTTGTTTTATGAAGAGTGTGCTGAGTAAAACAAGCTCCTGGAAGGATTGTATGTTAGTGTCTCTGTGCAGAGGTCCTGAGTTTCGGTCAGTGGCTCACTTGGATTGGGTGTGAATTTTCAGTCTGTTTCTAATGGATGCAGATGTGAGTAGGTGGTTTTCTGGAGCAGTCTCAGGAGTTTCAGAGTGGTATTTACAGTATTAAAGACAGACTGCACCTGAAATTAATTTTTTTAATTTTTGCATTGGTCTAGGGACTTACATGTTCAGTCTTAGGAATTCTAAATAAGCAGTGTATTGATAGAAGAACATCTGAATTTCAAAATTATTTTACCTTGAAACTATGTAATTTCTTTCAGTTATTGTCATTTATCTCAGCAAGTGGCAATCTTAACATTTTTAGATGTTTTGAAAAGTATTCTCGCTGCTTTGTCCTGGATGACTTACACACACTTTGGAAAGCATCAGTATCACTGCTGAGAAGTGCACTTTCTTAAAACAAGATTGCTTTACAGTTTCTCATTCTTCAGAAATGTGTATGTTAATCCTCTGGGGTGAAGTAATTTTCAACTACAGTTAATGCTGCCCTTGAAAAAAATATATATATTCTAATCATCCTGGGGGTTTAGATTTCTCTTTGCTAATGAGTACAAACTTCAAACAAGACTTAACTTTCTTCACAGTTAAAACAACTGTGTTGCTTTTGCAAATCAGTGGCTTAAAATCTTTTTGAAGAACAGATCCATGAGAGATGCTTCAATGTTTTGTTTAAGTTGCTGCCTTTTGTGAAATATTAAAGCCGATGCTTTACAGGTATGCACTGGCAATCCGTATCTGCAATGTTGCTGTTCTGGGAATGTCAAATTCCAGCAGAATTCTGTGCTTTATTGCCAAGCACCTCTTTTTCACTTAGATTTGTTGTGGATAAGAGATTCACATTGTAAGTGAAGAGTTTAAAATGGTACTTGTATTTTTATATTGATTCAGTTGTCAATTTGCCAAGTATCTGCCTCTCTACTACCTCCTCCTCAGGATCTGCTTTTCACTGTTCACAAGTGAAAGTTTTAGATGTTGGTCCACTTGTAAATCAATAGTTTATAATTTCTTTTCTCTAGTAGTGTATACATTTTATGGTTTCTCAAAATGAGAAAAGCAGCCAATTCTACACCCAACTCCCACTGTAAACACTCTAGACTAAGCTGTGGAGGAGCAGATTTGGAGAACTCATCTTTTTGAAGTCCATAGCACTTCCAAGGGGTTCAGGCATGACTCATCTCATACACTCAGCAGCACATATTGTCAAAACTAAGGATGCTGAGTGGGTCAGTAAACTCCCAGGACTTGTGAACCTTCTTCAGGGATAGGGTTGAACTCCCAGCTCTGTGAATGTCACTCTCTGTTCAGTATGTAGTGTATGCATCTATCAGCTCTTTAGCTGGAGTTTTAAAGGACTGAGCACACTGGTTACCATGCCTGTAGCAATTATCTAGCTTTCTGAAGCTGGTTGGATTCTAGAAAACTTAGTGTCTTCATCACAGCTGGAGAGATGTATAAGCAAGAACATAAGCAATGATAGCTGATAACATCCTGCTTTTAGGTAATCTGTGATTCTCTGTACCACTTTCAGTAACATCTTTTCCAGTTTTTCTATGCATGTTTATTTTTCACAGTTCACAAGTGGATAGTTACATAATTAAGGGGGAAATTTCCAGTGAGTATTTGCATAATATTTCAAGTGACATAGAAATGGTGAAAAAAAAAAGCCAACCAACTTATTTCTTTCCCCATTCACCCCAGAAAATTGCTTCTTAAAGATGAAGTAGTCAGTATCATCAGATGGACCAGATACAATATCACAGCTCACAGTATTTCCTTCTGGTAATGATAAAGATATTTTATCAGTACATTTTTCTACTCCCATTATTCTAATTTCATCTTTTTAAATACCTTCTCCTAGCTTACAGCTGTGAATACAATCTAATATGAAGGTCTGCATATTCTACATCTGATTCAACCTGTATCACTGAGTCCTCATTTTCCAAAGCTCACCTGATCAATTCCAAGCTATTACTCAGTTTCTAATTTCTGCTGTGAAACACAAAAATGGACAAGATATCTCTGTGCTTTACATACAGATGTGTGCAAAAAATGGCTGATAGGAAAGTACAGTAGTGAATTCCCTTCTCCTCCCAGACAGTTTCAGTTCAAAGGGCAGTAAAAACCACTATGAAAAGCATTTACAGGATTTATGAACTGATAGTTGGATCCTGTCATAAAAGAAGGTGAAAAACAAAGCAGGGAATGGGCATCTGTGGGGACTGGTTGCTTGGTTAGTAGTTTTAGAGGTTTTTGGAAAAGCTTGTCAAACGATAAGGTGACTACAAACTCCACTGGATCATTTTTTAAAGGGTAAATACTTGGTCTTTCTGACTTCAACATTTCTTCTTTTGAAGTTTTAAGACATTATGTATACTTCTTGGTCAGAGGTATCAAGTGTTCAGAGGCTGGTCTGTCTGCATGTGTTTCTTGTGTGATTCTTTCAAGAACAAGAATGAAATTCACAGCAATTTTGCCGAGATGGCAACTGAGACTGTGGATCAGAGCTCAGTAAATAACAATCCACATAAACAAACTTCCTGTGTTTGTAAGAACCAGGTTTTAAACTTGAAGATAGTAATAGCCATTTTGCTATTAATGTTGTGTATGAAAGAAAGGCTCAGCACCAAAAATCATACAAATTGACATCCAAAAGGACATGCTTTACTCTGTCTTCCATTGTCATGCTAATAAATGTTGCTTCTAGGTTTGTATATGGTAGAAATCCTCCTATTTCATCTACATACCTCTCTAGAAGGGGTGAAATTCATTGCCAAAAAACTAAGGCAACAGCAGTCATTATAAATGCAGTTCATTTCAGAAAGGTATTTCTTGCTTAAATAAATACCATTTAGCATATTCATCTATCTTGTGAAACTGGATGATAATTATTCTTGATTCAGTCATACAAAAAGTTCCCAATTCCTTTTACTTAACAGAACAGGGTCAGCCAGAGAGTCAGAGAAGAAGGGGATGTGTTCTCCATGGATCTGAAAGAATTGTAACTTAGGCAAGGATACTTGCTGTTGTTGAGTAGTTATTCCAAAGTAGTGAGACCTGGGAATATAAAGGTATTATTATATAAGCTGTCCTGCATATGACCAAAACAACAGATCTTCTTCCACACTAGCACACTAGCATTTCTATTATTTAGAGGCTACAGTGGTAGGTAGACATATATCCTGATTTTAGATGGTACACATGGAAAGATGCAGTCATTTAGGCCTGCACAGTGTTAGGTATATCAGAGAGAAAAGTACAGACAGAATTACAACTTATGTCCTAATATGCCCTTTTTGTCCTTATAAGAAAATACTTTACAATGCTTGTAAATCCTGTTGCTAATTCTACTGTAGAGCAGTGAAACATAGTACAGTGTGCATCCAAAAAGTTGGAAATCAAGTGTGCTAATTTTAGTCAGTGATGGCTCAAAGGGTCAAAGCTTAGTAATAATGTAGAGAAGATCACCCACTCACCACCACCTCCTCTTCTCCTACATGAAAACCTGTTTTACATTAGATTCTGTTGTGCTGTTTAATACACAGAATGGAGTTCATGGTTTGAATATGTGTGGAATTAAGAGTTTGTTTTCATGGGTTGCAAATATTTTTAATAAATATTCCAGGCTTGATATTACTGTAGAGTTGTTTTACCGTACACTTAATGTTGGGGAGTTGCCTAGCAAGGTCAGTGGAATGCAAATATTTGCTCTGGCATGCAAGCAAGTTCTAAAAAAGCTTAGGCAATGTTTTTGCTGCAGAAAGCGTCAATTTAGAACTGCCCAAGTTCTGCTCTAACTTGTGAATTTTATTTTTATATAATAAAATAAAGTTGCTTGGTTGTCCTTGATCTTTCTTCCATATGGAATTTTTGTATCAGATATGCTGCATGACTCTGTATCATACTGCTTTGCTGTGTTGGTGGGATTTTTTTTATTTATCTCAAGGCCACTTTATGCTGTCTCAGAAAACACAGCAGGAAAACAACTTATTGAGCTATGTGTTAAAAGTCATCTATTAAATGTAACCTGGTATAAGTTACTCAATTAATGAACATATACAAGAAATAGTTTGGTGATTGTACTTTGTGTCTTAGTTAATGAGGGGAGAAAAGAGCCTGTACAAATATTTGCACTCTACTGCCACAGCATCATGACCATTGAAGGTCAGTAAGGTGAGGGAACCTCCTGGAGTCAGAACCCCTGCATTTCCTTTACAAAGGTGAAAAGATGAGTTATATTTATATATTTAATGACATACTGATATTTATCAGTATGTCATTATTCTTAATGTATTTGGCATGAGACACTAGTATTTTACTGGGCGATTTTTTTTTTAGTTTTGCATAATAAAATACTCCTAGGTTTCAGGGCACCAAAATTTATCATGCATTTGACACACAATGTAGAAGTTACAAGTTAATATATTAAGTTATGCTTTGCTGGAGAGAGACAGATTGGATGCCATTCATTGCACAGAGGTGGAATGAGTGGATGTGTTCCCAGTCATGAACCTGTGAAAATTAAAGTAGTTTGTCAGGAAGGGAGGACATGGACAAAAGCTGGAAACCTGCCTTGTCAGGAAAGGAGAAGGTGAGGTATCCTTGATGTAACATATCTCCATGGAGATTCTTGTATACCTGTGTTTTTTCTTTAATTTCCACACCTTTAATAAATGTTTGAATTTGTCAGTTTTGAATTTTATGAATGAGTAACTTATGTCTACTTTATTGTAATTTGAATTCGTGCTGGATAACAGCAAAGCATAAAGTGAATTTGTAGACCAGGAGCAATAGAACACTTCAGACATCCTTGTCCTCTAGCATATTTTTCATGACATACAAAGAATAACAACAGGGAATCCATTTGAGCTGCTTGAGCCATGCAGTGAATTGGCACTCACTGCAAAAGAACAAGAACTAGCCAAGGCAGCAGTTTCTTCTGCCTCCTGTTGCTTACATTCCTGACATGGATCCATGTATCAAAGACTGTGGGAAAAGTAACACTGTGAAAATGTATTCACTTTTTTTGTCTCACGTAACCTGAGGAACTGCTGTAAGCTTGTATAAGTGCATTACAACTGAGAGAATTTTTTTTTTTTTTTTTTTTTATAACAAATGATGGCAGTAGTTCCACTTGGTTTGTAGTTGTGATTTGGAACCGTCAGTCTCATGCTTAAGACCTTAAGCTTGCAAGAAAATCTAGTCATTAGATACCTACCTGCTCACCTTTAATAATACCATATGGAACAATGCCTGCTTGGAGAGGCAATGGATTTCTAGGAAAAAATGCAGTCATTTCCTTATTTCCTTTCCACAATATATCATCCTTAAGAGTTTCATCAATTTGGAGAAATTGGTGAAGTGTATAGTTACCTCACACAGGCACAGCCTCTGGCATTATTCATCCACAACCTCATCTTCTACAATTACTGGAAGTTTTAAAAATTAGGGAAGTCTTCAGTTGTTCAGTCAAAAATCAATTACCAACCTTGTTCTTTTTGGATCAGGAACTTGTGTCAACAGAAAAAAAAGACAGAAGTTATAATTGGTGAAGAATATTTTAGACAAAATAGTAACATTTCACCTTCATTTATGCACTGCTTGGTCCTCTGATTTACTTTCTAAAATTTTATGGGTTTACTTTGCATATCCTGACTCAGAGACAGCAGCATGGATCTTACTGGCCAGAACTAAAAGTACCTTGTGAGTGCTGACAACATTCTTCTCAATTCCAAGTGGGTCTAATGGCCGAAAGCCCGTTTTTTGTTTACATGCAAGTACGCAAATCCTCTACCAGAAAGTTTAACCAGATAGGGGTTTAAAAATTTGGTCTCGTTGCATTGCATCACATCAAACTTGTGAAGTTAAACAGATCCAGAAAAATGTTTTGAACTACCTGTGATGAAATGTGGTGTCACAGAACTGAATGTATGTTTTCCAAATTACTGATTTAACAAAGAAGTTTGCAGTGCTGAAAACACTATTAAATGTCTAGTACAAAACACTAAAAAAAAAGTCAGAATTGAGAGCTGTAGTAACAGGTATAAATCAGTACCTGTTCTATTTCAGTTGTTGCAATTGTATGGATTATGACCTGGAAACTGCTTTCTCTATAGGAATCTATTTACCTAATTATTTTTAATTAGATAATATTTTATTTCTGTTTGCATGCGTTGCTTATTAATTAAGTCCATGCATCTGCCTGTCCTGTGCATTAAATTCTCAATAAATTCTACTAATTAAGGAACATAAGTTTTTTCTGTTAAGGAGCTAAAGATCAGTACAAGCAGCATGCTGCATTTATGACTTTTATTAGGAGCCTTAAGGACTCATTTGCTGGGTCCTAGATGACTTTTGAAGGTACCATTTATATGCAGAAGGAAGTTCTGATAGATCTAGTTTTCATCAGTAATCTTCTCAATAAAATCAATGTAAGGAAAACAAAAGCACACCTAAAGCTAAAACAGAAGGAAAACTTCTCAACTGTTGGAAGCTGGCGGTGACTGTAGTTGTGTACTTGGTCCAGCCTAGAGCCATCACTCAGAAGCTCCCAAAACTGGCTGCCCTCCGGCTGCCTTTCTCACAGTTAGTCTGTTGTTGACAACAGGGAGAGGCACCATGTGTCAGCTCATTACTGATGCTGACAGTCCATACATCTCTACTTTAAATGTCTTTTAGGATTGTGCTTACATTGACAGTGCCCCCAGTTTACCTTTTGCATTGAACTAGGAACAGTTTTTCTGATGTAACTGAAAGGGAGTGGGCAGCCACAGGAAAACTTCCTTTGGCCATCTCTTGCATATACACCGTTATAGGAGGGTTTTAATTCTTTCCACAGCTTGCCCCACTGTCTGTTTTTTGACAGTGCTTAGGATGCATTTTTCTGGAGAAGGAATCATGGGCTGAAGTCTTGGTTCTTGCAAGTGGGAAGGAAATGTGTCAGTGTTCGCTCTGCCTGAGGTAGCATTTCAGAGCCCTGGCTGTGTTGCACTGTGTATATGACTCATAGCAAACCTTATGGACATGTCAGTGCCCCCGCAGCACCACCTGATAACCCTTATTTTCAGGAGCAGCAGGTGTGGAGCTGCTCTGCAGGGCTCCCTCCCTGCAGGTGCTCAGGTCCCAGGGCTGCTCCTCTCCAGCAGCAGGGAGGGGTTGTGCTCTGGCAATCCTCAGCCGCTAACGCCTGCAGTTCCAGAAATCTCCCTGAAAGGAAAAGAGGGGGAAAAAATAGTTCCCAAACTGATGTTTAGACAAGAATGGTTTGTCAAATGGGCTGCAATTCAGTAGGTCTCACTGCCTTCCATGTCTTGAGTCACTTGAGAATTTAAGGTACTGGCTTTGATGCTGAAATAGTAACTGAAGTCTCTTTTACACACGTTTCTGGTAATGCTGATGCCACCGCTTGCTGTTGTCCTGTTGATCTTTTTTGTTGTTACTGTTACACAGGCTGTTGGTTTTTAATCTCTTCAACAGCTGACATAGTGGTTTACCATTTAATCATTCTGCCACCGTCCTTGCAGACCTCACTGTTTCCATAAGGCAGCAACTGTTAAATATTAGCCAGGATTTAGTTATTTGCATTAGTTCTTTACATAAGGACTGACTTACAGCTAAGACATGCTTTTTACCATTTCTGAAAGATACACTTGCTCTCAAAGAAAAATGGATTAAAATGTATTTTTTTTTACCTAAAACTGTTTGCTCTTTCCTTTTCTATGAGTGCTGGTGATGTAGGCTGGTCCTTTTTAGAAATGAGGAAAAGGGATAGTGTTGAATGTGTGTCCTCTTTTTACTAGAACTTAAGCAGGGAAAAGGGTCTTCCCCTAAGTGATCATTTGGGGCACTTAATGAGAATGCTTAGTCTGTTATCATAGAAGGCTGGTAACATTTTATTTCAAAAAGGCTTGTGCAAATACAGAATTTAAAAGAAGTGAAGGCTCTACAGCTTAAATAGTTATAGCTTGATCTGAGGTATTACTGGCAATGTTATGTCTGCTTTAAAACAGACGGTAACGTTGACATATTACGCTTGTCCCTTCAGACTTAAGAGCATATCTGTTAATGTTAAACATATGTCCATTGACTGTAGCTGTACTATGGTTTCTAAGACAGAAAAGATGCTCAGAATTTCCTATTCTTACAAAAGAAAAGGAGAATTTTAATTTTTATGAGATAGAAGTCTGGAAACATTTTTTTGTACACTGAATGAAAAATCACTAACTTTCTGCCATTCTTTTAAAAAAAAATAAATTTGGACCAGCTTGTTTTTCTCCTTGATAGGAAAACTTGTCAGCTAGACCTTTGGCACCATTTGCTTTGTGCTATGACTCTATTATACTTTGGGGAGAATATTTTGAACCAGACAGTGCGTTGTGGCAACAGTACAATCACATCCTCTCAAGGAGCTCTTGGTGACTATCTTGGCAAGGCAGCATTCCATAAATTATTGCCTCAGTAGTATTCAGACTAAAATTTTAAAATGTTATCTACTGTAACTCAGTTTAGGTCCAGGAGGACATTTTCCCTTTGTTGCAATTTTATTACTTTATCAGTTTAATTTTTTGTTATTCAGGACTAGGTTTATCAGCTCATATTTCTTAAGCTTGTAGGACCGAACATTGTAAAATCAATATTTCCGCTAATTAAGGTGGGTTTTGGGAGTGGATAATCAAACAGTGTAGTGAATCATTAAAAACTTACATGCTAATATTGACTAGCATTATTGGCAAAAGGAGACCAATTCTCTATGCCAGGCATTTCTTTCTTTCTTACATTTTTAAAGCAGAAGCAAAACACGTTCAGTAAAAATTGATGTTCTCAGCATTTAATAGTGTAGAGGTGGCCCTTTTTGGATGTAAAAGCAATGTGTTAAAATTCTGGGCACTCACATGTAGTATTTTCTTTCCCATAATTTAACTTAGCAGTAATTGGTGTCTGCCTTCAAAGAGCTTTACTGTGTTTGGAATAAGGTGGAAAGCTATGTTCATGCCTCTTATGAACATAATGGATAATTTCTAATTATTGCAAAATTTTGCCTGTACCTTTTTACCCTCCCAATGATGTATTTTTCTTGTCTGACATTGGCTAGTGTTGGTTTTGGTTTTGATTTGTTTCTTCACATTAGGTGTGGCCTTACTCATGTTTGCATTTGGTCTTCTCAGAGGATGTTTCTGAACAGACCAGTAAGTGAGCATTTGCTGGCACATCAGGAAATAGCTTCCCTTCCTCTAGTTCCATTACCAGAATTAGTGGCTGCCAGTGGGACACTGGATGCTGTTGAGTGACATCATTTTATTCTGTGGCATTTGACTGACTTTCACCATACAAGCACATTCTCAAAAACCTCAGGTCTGCAGTCTGACTCAGAGTGACCTGACTATGCTTACCTCTTCTCTGTGCTCATTTCAACTAGATCACAACTTAAGGAGTTATTCTGTGGTTCTTCATAACCTTCCTAAATTAAAGGAAACCTGGAATCACTGTGAAATTAAGGCATGAGAGTTCAGCTGGCTGGAGGGAAGGAGGGTCCTAAGAAGAAATTATGTTATCATTTGAGCCACAGAAAATTATACATGTGTTATCACTGTATTCCCTGAGAAACTTCCTCCCTAAAATGCTTAATACATAAGCATTTGTGTAATTAAAAGTTCAGAGGATAAGGGTTTTTTTTTTTATGAAAGCACAGTGCTTATATCATTCTTACTTCTAAAATTAACTTCTTTAGTTTGCATGGGAAGCTTTGTAATGCTTGTATATTGACTCAAGCAGGCTGTAGTAATTAGGGCAAGTTTTAGTCCTTCCCTTACAATATTGTTTAACAATTCAACATTTCCCTCTGTGACTGAAAGAAATTGAATTTGTGTCCCTTAACATCAACTGGCACAAAGTAACAGTGTGAGATACAAGCTCCTGTGGCAGGTGCTAGAGGGTTTGTATCTAAACTAGAGAGAGATGGGCAGGTATCTGTCTCTCCCTGGGGCAAGCTCCAGTGTGAGTTTGCAGGGAAGAAGTGACCTCAGTTTGCAGCCATCATGTTGAGTAACTTCTTCTCTGTGTTCATTAAAAAGTAGTTTAAACTGAGACTGGAAGTGAGGGCCAGTAAAGAATGGTGGGTGGTGAGGTCTGTAGCTAAAGCAAGGGCAAGGAGCACCAGGGAGTTGTCAGAGACTGAATATCCCTTTCCTTATTTCATGGTAGCTTGCTGGTCTGTCCTGTCTGAACTTTGAAATGACAGTTTGTGGACATGTGAATTTAGGAAACTGCCTTTTCTACATTGCTGAGCCCCATGGCTTGATCACTGTGGTTCCCTCATCACTTAAAATATCTTGTGTATGCTTACCCTGTAGTTGAAACATTTACAACTCCCCTCTCCTGAATTGATTCTCTGGTGAGTAAACAGAAAGATTTGCACTCAAGCTGTAGCTTTTCTTCCAGAGAAGCCATTAATTGGGTGTTTCTTTGTACGTGGTTGCCAGGTGTCCGTAGGAACTTGTGAGAACATAATATCTTTATTCTGCTGTAAAAGTGAGGTGGCAGCTTCTGGAGTTACTACCAGCACAAATGCAGACAATATAACCATAAAATCCTACCAGGTTTAGAAAAATGGTTTAAATGTCAGTTAGAAGAATTTCTCTATAACTAACAGTGCAGTTAAAGACTGAGTTTATGGAGGGAAGAAAGCTCAAAAATCAAGATTTAAAATTTTAATTTATTAGTTCAATATGATTCGCATGCTTGCAGCTTAAAGAAATTCTAATTGGCTACCTCTAATTTGTATTTTTTCCTTGCTGGTGTATTTTAATGTAATTATTGATTGGATTGTGAGCTTGAAACAAAGTGAGAAATACTAGTCTGTAAATGCTGATTTGTACAGAAAAATCTAAGCACCAGTTAGTAAGATGTTTTAATTTTTTTTTTTTACGAAACACAATTCTTGCTGAGTTGAGAGCTTTTGCTTTTACTTGTGAGCAGTAGGTATTAATGTACATCACATAGACTTGCTGTAGGCAGTGTTGGAGTTCCTGGAAAAATCTGTCAAACTGGTTTCGGAAATGGCAAGACGTTGTCAATTAACCCTGCAATTGTACAGCAAATTAGCAAATGTAGTATCTTGAGGATGATACTTTTTCTGTCAGTCTGATTTTTTTAGTGAATGCATAGAGAGCCCCAGTGATTTAGCCCAAAATTTAGGACTGAGAAGTACTGTCACATCATTAACTCTTTAATTTACCCAGGGGGTTTAATTAGCCTTATTAGTTTTATTTATTATTATTTATCTGCCCAAGTGCCTGGTATAAAGGACATCAGGTCAGGCAGGCAGAAAAGTGTGGAGAAGTTGGCCATCTGTTTCTCCTTCTGGACAGATGTTGTAATTGGGATGCCTCCAGCCTGAGGGAATGGTAAGCCTGAGTTCCCTGCCTGGTCCAGATGCTCCATGGCTGTATGTGTTTGCATGGTTTAGAAAGTTGCTCTTTCACAAATAGTTACCAGTCCTACAAGCAGTGAAACACGTCAGAGATTATGTTAGCAGGAGGTCTAGCACAGATCTTCCTTATGCAAGTAAGAGCAGGCTTGCTTGAGTTTTTTTCTAACTATAATTTTGGTCTGGAAGAGCAATGAAAGCCTGTGACACAACCACAGTTGTCACTATTTCTTTAGTATCTGAGAAAATTCCCATTAACTCCTGCTGGGTTAAACAGTGGCCTCTGCTCTGGTGAATCAGCACCAAGCTCATTTTAAAGCTTCAAAATTTGTACCACTTGTTTATAATGTGGACTTTTGAAACAACAGTCATCTTCAAAAAATGTCTTGTTTTTGGGATTAGCTGTATTTGCCATTCTCCAAAATAAACAGGTACAGGATACAGCATGATTTGTTTAGATGTGGCTGAGCACAGCATCAGAAGTCACTGAATGGGTTCAGAAAATACCACCTGGCATGATGAGATTATGAATCCTTTTGCATAAATTCTCCAGCTCTGATTATGTTGAAGCACTGGCTGCATGAGAGGAACCAATATTTATGTCAGAGGACAAAAAGTTCAAACACTTGGATGGGTTTGGAAGGAAACTGGATTCTGTGCATTCAGCTACAAGGAAATCTTTCCACAAAAAGTGGAAGCCTTGGTCAGGCTGCTTTCCTCATCAGGGATTCTCATGATAGCAGAGGGTAGCTGATGAACACAAGAAAATGACCAAGTTGTTTTTCTCTCTGACATGTAAGTGGTGTCCCCTGAAAATCACAGTTCAATGCAGACAAGAGAGGCCTGTAACAATTTTAAGTTGAAGGTAGGTTTCCCAGAAGGCAAAACTATGGGATGACCCCATATCCTCCTCTTCCTGGTTCTGTGTCAGTCCCCACCACTGAGGCTCACAAGATACAAGACCAAATACACATCATAAATAAGACGATGAAGGATCCTTTCTTTGCCTGTAAGCCACCACACTTTGGAGGTCTCCACACAAGGTTACACTGTATTTACTCCAATGGTCCACTCCAGTATAGTGGACTTTGTGACCCAGAGTGTGGTCAGTTGGGCACTCTGAATGACTCTGCTTCAACAGTAGTAGGAGCTTTCAGTCAGGTCTCCTTATTCTTCTTCTGCTGACAAATGGATTGCAGGATGTTATGGTGTGCTTCCAGTCTGTTCAGAAATGGTATCTCTGTTATTGTCCTGTTTCATCGGCTCCTGACCACATGGATGTTAGCTGGCTGAGTACTTTCTCTGAGTTACCCTCCTTCCTGGTACCTTAGCATAAGGAATATACCACTTGAAAACTCCCACAGAAGAAAAACATTTCTGAGGAAAATAGGAGTGACATTTTCTTTACTCTTTTGAACATTTTAGAAGGTCAAAGCAAAATGATCAGCGATGAAGCTTGAGAGTTGAAAAGCAGAGCTCATTTCCACATGCCCCAGCATGCTGGGGAGGCCAGCAGGTGAATGAGCTCAAATGGGGATTAGACAAAATTAATCACATCTGTTAAAATGGTGTTATGGCCATGAAGTTGCCAAAAAGTTGTTGTCACTGGAAGCAGAGGAGGCATTTCAGCAGAGATATATGTATGTATGTGTGTCATATTCATGCTCCCTTTCCCTGAAGAACTTCTTCTGGATTATGGTGGGCGCAAAATAATCAAAAAGGTGGATCCTTAAATTGATCCTTAAGTTATCAGTGCTTATGTTCTCCCTGCTACACCATTCTATTCTCTTTGGAATGGTTTTGGGCTTGTGACGCTTGTCATCTACCTCTAAGGATGGGATCATGTTTAAAGAAGTGACAATAAGAGGAAGGAACTGTTTTCACTCTTCTCCTGGGTGCTCCAGCCCAACCTGACCACCAAAAAAGAGACATCCATTTTTAATACCTAAACATTCACAGTAATGCTTGTAACTTCACAGGAGATAAAAGAAACATTTTTCTTGTATCCTTCTATTTTTAATTTATAATTGGAAAAGGGAATTTTCACATATAAACCCCAGCATTCCTCAAGTGAGGACAATATTTTGTAGATATTAAATTTGCAAAAATATTTGAGCTATTAATTTGTGGATGAAGTTTTAGTTGCTTCTTTGTTTCTTAATCCAAGTACTATGCTATCAAGCAGTGGAGACCTAAAGTTCAATTTTTTTCCGTCAGGAAAACTAAACTGCTTTAGTTTACTCTAGAAGTGGCATGAAAAAAAAAAAAAAAAAAGGACTGTATACAACTGGACGCTTAGAGTGTGCTATTGAATTTAATTAGGGTCCTTAAGGTAGTCAGATTGATTTACACTATCCTGAAAATTTTTCCTTCTAATATGAGGAGTTTTAGAACTTGAATAAAGAAAGTGAGTAAATGAATACCATAGTGAAACTAGACCTTTTCATAAAGACTAATCTAATGAAGGGCATTGATATATAAGCCTCACAGAATACCTGAGACTGGAAGAGACCTCCAGAAATCTCTGCTCCAACCCCCTGTTCAGATATGATCAAGGTAAAGAAGGTTTATCTATAAAGTAGCCTGCAGATAAAGTACTGATAATTGCAAGTCTAGCTTTAGTTTAAGTAAGTTAAATTAGTTTAAATAATAATGCCTGTGTATGGAATATAATTCTTAAACTCACAAGGTCTTCTGTATGTTGAGTTCTGCAAAATTATTTCAAATTTGTGTGGTTTGAGCAGTAGAGAACTGCTGTGTTGCACAAGAAACTGGTGGGTTGCTACAGTCTTCTCATCTCTAGCTGTGAGGGCGTATCAGCAGCTTAATTGAAACAAAGTGGGAATATTCAGAAAATACTTAAGAAATTTACTGTTAATGGGTATCTAATACACAGAAATTGCTGCATGTCAGGAAATAGTATTATCTGCATTGATTGTAAATCCTTGTATATGATTCCATTTTAGTAAATATTTTTTCCACTATCACATCTATTCTTGTATGTCTATGATGGGCATGGCTCATGGGACATTAATCATCAAATAAGGATCATCTTTTCAAGACTGGGATTGTAAATCTAGCATATGGAGCTAATTGGATTTGGGAACCAGAGCAGACAAGATTTGTTTCAGGGCTAGTGTGACAGTAGAGTTACATCATGCAGTTTTGTTTATTCAGTTGTGCATTCAGGAGCACTGAGCAGGAGTAAAATACTGCATTGGTTAAGCAGTAAGTGGTTAAACACAGCACTTAGGCTTGCATGTTTTTTAAGTGGAATTTTCTGGAATGTCTTTTGAAGTGCCACAATGCCATCTACTGGTTCACTTTTCTGTGTTTTTTCCCAGAAGGGGGTTTCTTTTGTACACAGGCTTATATGTAAGGTTTTTACACAGTCTTTTTGAATAGCAAAATAAACAAGCTGAGATAGAATGAGCAAAATAATTTTTGGATGCATATGTTAAAGGGCATAATACATTATGTACATTAAAGAATAATTTTTAATCTCTTATCAGTTAGTCTTGCTCTCCTTTTGTTAAAACTCTTAGATGATTAATACTGAAAGATAAAGGACAGATCTCTGCTTTACATAATAGCTGGTGTGTAGCAGCTTCACTGTTTTCTGCTTAGAGTGAGTCAGTTTTCCATTTTTTCCCCAATGTTTTTATACAGAAAAATGGAAAGAAAATTAAGAAATACTTAAGGTGTCAAGCCACAGAAATAGGAAAGTGCTGTATTAGAAATTATTTCAGACAGGATTCCTCACTGACAAATTCCTAGATTCAGTCTATTCCCCAGAAGTACCTCCTGTCTCTGTCTTCCCCCCAACATGTGTTTAAACAGTATTTTTAAGATTAATCAACAACCTTCCATTGACCAAAAATTCCATAGACTTTCTAACAACTGCTATGGAGGAGTGTGTATTGGAAAATATTATTCTCATTATCAGATTGTTCAAACTGTAAATGAGCAGCAGGCAATTCTAAGTAGTTTTATTAATTCTTGTTTTTCATCGGACTGATTAATATTACCTGTAGGAAGCCTTCTGTCTTCCATTTATTTGCTGCCAACAGAAACAAATGGGCAAATTAAAAAAAAAATTTAAAAAAAACAAGACAGGAACTGTAGGTACAGGTAGGTAAACACTGTTCTTTTGTAGTTTCATTGCTGGGTTTTTCTTTAAGTTGTCTGGAGAGTTTCCTTATTAATTGGTCATTTTGTTTGTTTTCATAAAATACTCTTCACTTTTAATTTGTTTTTCCCCTTCACATTCAGTTTTTCCTAACAGACATTTTTCATAACCCTGCCTTTATTCAGACTAGTTAAGAGAAAAAGAAACATTGGTAATGGCTTGTAACAATTTGAATTGGTTTTCAGTAGATTTGTAACACACTCAAGCACAGCTCCAGAATCATTTTTCAAAACAATAGAGCAAGAAAAAAAATTTCCAGCAGTTTCCTAAATGGCCTAATGAAGGTAAATTCAAACATCTGTGCCCTTCCTGGCCTTTTACCCTTTATCTCACTGCTATTCAGAAGGTCAAGTGGATCTTGCCAAGCCCAGTTTTTATCTGGTAGGATTTGTGTCTTGCTGACAGCTGCAGAGCGTTTGCACATCATTGTGTGTGCTGGTGGAAGAGCTGGAGCACTTTTGGCCAGCTCTTACGGAAAGGAAGGTGTCTGTATGCTCAAATCAGTGCTTGTTTGGGGCAGTGGGTTGTTGCCCTGCAGCTGGTGGGCTCTACATCGAGAGCAGTGAAGCTGAAATGATCCTACTCTGCTGAGGAGAAAGCCCTCAGCGGTGCATCCGTCACTCTGCTGCTTGGGTTTGGCTGGCGTGTTTTGGGCGAGGAATGCTCTACTCTGACATGTGCAGAGGAACAGACGTTGCTCCCTGCCTGTGTTTGGAATAAGTGCTAACCTCCCACTCCTAATTATTATCTGTACTGCAAAATACTAGGGCAAGCCTCTGCTTACTGTGACATTAAATAAGGAAGGACTGGCAAAACCAGAAGAGCAAATAGGGTGATTTTATACCACATCTTCCATTACAATCTCTTTTTTTTTTCTTCTTTGAACTGTCCTGTGCTATTGCAAAGGAGGAAGGACTAATTAGTCCAGTTGCTGAAAGTATTTTGCCACCCACACTACTGAAAAGAACTCTTTGTACAGAATTAGCTCTTACCAGCTGTGCTAAATCCAGTAATTTATCTTTGCCAAAAAAAAGAAAAAAATGCTGCTTAGTTTAGTCCAATTAAACAAGTTAATGTAAGCTATACCCTATATCCACAGAAACACAGCTATCTCCTGCTCAAAAGCTGCAGGGTTTGCAAATAATTACTTTCTCCCTCATTAATTCTTCTTACTGTTTGTAAAAAGGGCTGGGCAGAGGAGCACTGGGAAGGTAACCCATTTGTGTTTGGAACTGGCCGAGTGTGCGCTGTACCCCTGAAGAGCAGTGTGATGGCCGGACACCCGCCTCAACGTGGCCAGGTTGGAGCACGAGGACTTGGCTTTGGCTTGGTGTGGTGCTGCAGGGGATGTTTTCCGTGGCATTGACAGGCAAGGGGAGCAAATCCTGCCCCAGGGGAGAGGCTGTAGGAAGTCAGAAGCCTACCTGCCCTCACCTGGAGTAACTTCAAGAGGAGCAGAGTGGTTCACTGTGTTTGTGGTTATGGCTCCGCAGAGGTCGCTTAATCCAGTAGATCGAAGTCATGTTTCTTGACTGGGGTGTTGGTTTAGAAACTGAGCTGGATCTGAGAAGTGATTTCAAGGTGACCCTAGCACAATGGATAGCAAGTGGGAACTCGCAGGCCCAAACACTGACTGAAATTCAACAAATCCATCCTCAGTCCTAAAACATTCATGTCCTTTCTTCTTATTGGCTTCCTACTCAGGTTTTTAAAGAGTGTAGACAGTCCAGGCAATGAGGTTTTTTGCATGGCTTTCACTGGAACTCTTCCAAAAGAGGGGAGGAAAAGAAAAATGGTCTTTGAAGCTTGGAGGTTTGGAGATAGTAAAGCAAGAAGGATGTCTGAGCAAGAAAAAATAAATCCTTGGATATCTTCCATCGCAGAAAGTAAGATAAATAAGGAAATTATGATTTTGTCAAGAACAGATGACTGTAGTTTAGTAATTGGTAAGAATTTTGCCAAAAAAGGGAGGTCTTTTTAATGCAGAAAAATAAAAATTTATTCCTGTCCTGATACACTTAGAGATCTCCTAAACACTGCAGTAGGGACTTGACATGTAAGTATTTGCCTCAATGTGGTGCTCCTTTCTGGGCAAAGATGCAGATTGAATCAAAAATATCCAATACAAAATTTATCTTTGTAAATACAGCTGTATTTTCTAAAAAGAAATGCAATTTGTTATTTCTGCTCTTTCAAATTTAATTTTGTAATTTGAATGGACATAGAGAAAATCTGTAATCACATCTGAGGTGTATGTAAGGTAACATAAGTGCAGAGAAAGAGACATATTGGAACCTTAAAGTAAATTGTTCCTCCTATAAAATTAAGTTTAATCCTTGGTTATAACCTTCTTGGAGGACAGGGGAAAATGAATTTTCTCAGTCTCTTATGTCTCACAAAATTGTATATGTTACAGAATTGACTTTTTTTTTTCCTGAAACACAAAAGGCCTTGTTATTTCAAAATGCTAATAAAGCACCTGTCAGTTTTACAAAATGCAATGTACCTGGTGCCATGCTGTAACCAGCACCAGGAATTTGGTAAGGATGTTTTGGAATCCTGAGGAAGACACATCACCACCAAATAATTAAACGATGGCTGACATCCATTCAAATCCAAAATTCAGCAGTCACTATGTCTTTCACGTCCCCAAAGCTTCAGTTGCAGATTAAAAGGCATTTTTAAAACATTCTTCTGGCTCAAAGGACATTAACAAAACAGAAAATTTAAATTGCTAGGTTAAACAATAATACAGTTCTAAATCACCTGAACTTTCCCCCTATACATTTGGTGTTTTGGATAAGATCAGAATAAATAAACAAATCCAAGTTCATTTAGTTAATATGATATTCCCATACCAAATGTACACAGTGTATTACACTTTATAGGAAAAATACTTGATTTATGTTTCTGTAATAGGTGATAGTGGCAACATGTCTTAATTGATGCAGTTTTCCTGCTAGCTGCAGATAATTCTTTTGTTTAAGTGAGTAATCAATGATCTGAGCTGTGAGAGTAATTATACATACCTGTACTTCTGCTATCTATATATACTTTCTATAAAATATTGGGCAGGATGCTGCAGAGAGAGGTAGCTCCCACAGGAGAATCCTCAAGCATAATACATGTTGTGTACTTGTTATCCATTTGTCTCATGGAGTTATTACTGCAGGTGTTCACGTGAAGCCTTATGCTTTGGTACTGCAGATACTGAGACAGGTTCTTGTTTGAAAAAATCAAAGTGAAAGTGCAGCAAATGTGTATGGGGGACTGCTGTGCTGTGTAAGATACTACAGGGATGGGCATGAGCACCGGCCCAGGGATCACAACAGGGGCTGGCTTCAAAAGCAGGGGTGACCAAGGTTTTCCATGCTACCAAACCAAATGCATTTTCTGGAGCCATCAGCATTGCCATGTACCACAGCATTTTCTTCACTGAACAGTGGCTTTAGCTATTCCACCACTCTGGGCTTGCTCACTTCTGGGCTGCTTTTGATCTCTGTGAGCTACAACGTATTCTCTGCCATGTTTCTTGTATGCATCTTGCCAGAACTACATCCTGCTTTTCAAGCCAGTCCTGCTTTTCAGTCCTTGGTATCTTGGTACCTGCTGTCTTAAAATGTCTTATCTCCTGAAGTTCAGCATTTTCCAAGGAATATACTTTATGTACTTTTACCCTTGCATGTACTTTATATACTTTTCACTTTAAAATGTGGTGAGAACAAAGCTTTTCAAGGCTTTAAGCAATTATCATTTAGACAAGCAGATCTCGGTTAAAAACAGAAAAAGTCCATGTACCTTTTGATGCTCTGGAGCTTTCTTTAAGTGGTTTGGCACAAAATCATGTATTTTCAGGAAATGGGAGAATAAATGTAGAATGTGATGAGTATTACTTTTTAAAAAGACAGGGAGGTACAGGTGGATAAGTAATTTTCTGAAAGACATTAACCTAAAACATGCCATATACATCTTTGTGTAACTGTTTAGCAGCTCTCCCCAGCAGGCAAGTTCCCCAGTTTACATGAGAAATAAGACTAAATATGTTTCTTTCAGTACATTGCATTTCTAGCATCTGACATTAAATATTGTAAAAGGTGGTATTGAAATTATGATTGTTGTCATAATGTGTGTGGGCAGCTCATTTTAGTACCACAGTAGTTCACAGTATGAAAGTTTATTAGGGCTACAGAGTTACTTATCACACTATGCCATAAGCATATTTAATATCTGCTTATACCTGTCTGTAAAGACTACTTTTTCTTCACTGTTCCATTCTAAAAGTCTCTTAGAAGCAGTGATCCAAGAAAATACTGAAGAGTAAAATATTTTCCTTTAATAATGACAATTTAGTTTTTGTATGTATTGCGGAGTTGGTGTATCTGCAATACAGAAACATTACAGCACTTTCGTGGACCTAGTGCAGAATGTGTGTTTTGTGACAGTGGCTGTTGTATTATACTACTGACAAAAGTAAGGCAGGCACTCACATTGGCATTGATGAATTCTGCTTATGTAGTTGCTGCAAAACATAGGGTCCTCTGTGAATGGTCTGGGTATTTACATACCAAATGTCTCAGCATTACTAGACTACCTGTTATACCACACTCAGCACAATGTTATCCAGGTCTTTGTCTCTGTATTTTCAAGTATTAATGTTTTATATTCTGTTCCTTGCCACACTCAGCATCTTAACTGAGTGATTTTTCTCATCTTCATGCTATATTGAGAAAAGATCAGGCTATATTAACTTTTTCCCCTTTACCCAAATGGGACTGACTCTTTAGAAGACCTGCTTCTTCTGTGTTTGGCTTTTTGAAGAGTTTGAGCTGCTCTGCGAAGGTCGAGACTTTCTATGCAAATGGGAGAGAAAAAGCAAGATGCTGAAATAACATTAGCATGTAACAAATAGGGAGGGAGGAGAGGTGGGAGCCTGGAGATTGCCAGGATGCTGAAAGCATGAAAAGCTCACGTTCAGTCAGAGCATTACAACTGCAGGTCTGTTTCTTCCTTGGATGTGTGTTGTATCAAACTTTCACCTGGCTGTTTAAGCCCAAAATCAGTCATTGCTTGATTTCCTGTGGCTCACTCTCTGACATCTTTGTAAGGTAACCTTTGCAATAGCAGAGGGTTGATTCTTCCCCTTTGCCATCTGCTGTTGGGCCCTGCATGCTTTCGAGATGGCATTTTTCTTGTCACACTCCTTTTTATCTGCAGGCTGGGTGGATTGCAGGAAACAAGAGAAGTGAAACTGTGAGTTTACTGAAGGACCACCTAAGTCCACTTGGCTTTCATAGAATCATAGAACAACCCAGGCTGGAAGGGGCTTGAAAGATTCCCATTTTGCTTTCTCTGTTGAGGGTGCTTGTTACTTCAAGCTACATCAAGTGTAGCTATTTGGAGCAAAGACCTTGTCTGTCATGCCCATGTTGTCTATAAGGACAGTAACATGTTTGTGTAATTTTAAGAAAAAGGGGCTCTCTTGACTGAGAAATAAATCCCTTCCTATTTTAGATCACCATGTACAAAACACACATTGATGTATATGCTTACAGTATTTTATGTGTAAATCATTGCTGGAATAGATAAGATTCTCTGCTCTTTTCACTGAAGAGTATCTCTTCAGGGAGGCCACAGAATAAATTGGTGGGAATAAATAAACACATTATCCTGTTTCTGATAGGCCAAATTAAGGTGTTCAAGATAAAGTGCATATGGTTCTAACAAAATTACATAATTTATCATTATTAAGAGAAGTAACTTTGAGATACATTTTCACCTGTAACCTGTCTTACTTTACTTCACATTTTCACATTTGTGAAAGCCAAACAAATGGTAGCAATAAATTAATATTTCCTGCCTTTTTCAAAAGCTTCATGTAGCGGTGGTTGTAGGATGTGTTATGGCACAAAGAAACAAAGACAACAGCATTTGCAAAGCACAGGCTTACAGAAGTAAAATACACAATTAGTTGTAACTTCTCAGCTCTGTGCTTTCCTTCATTTCCTTTCCCATTCTGTGTAGACAAATGCAATAAATTAAAATAAGGGAAATGTCTCCAAAATAATTTTTTTCCACATTGATTCCAGCTCGGAAGTGCTGGAATAACCTATGTGTTTAAGAAGACAAATGCATTTTTTCAACATTCTTTCCTGAGTAAAAATAAATAAGGCTGCTGCTGCAGCATTTAATACAAACACAAAGATGTGGCAAGGAACTAAAGTTACTGAGGAGGTTTTGGTTCCATTTGAGTTGCATTAATTACTGTGTATCACACTGGTGTGTTTATTATTGCAGTAAAAGAGAATTTAAAAAACGGCTCATTTAAATAAATTATTCATTTAAAAATAAACAAAAAAACCATTAAATTGACCTTATTATAAAGTGTGCTGTGTATAGCATATCCAATTTGGGCATGGGGGAGAAAAGGTAATGCTTCTTAAGAACAATAACCACTTCACTTAAATTTGCCATAGGATTGCAAATTGGTTGGCATCATCTAATAGGAAAGACTCTAGGTAAACAACTTACAAGACTGTTGCCAGCTCTTAAAATAACCTTTATACTTGTACATTTCTGTTCTTGTCAGCATTCACTTGAGATGCATTTTATAGTCACCATGCCAGAAAATATGAATGTGGAACTTCTTCATGTAGTGTTAGAGGCCCAGATTAGCAGCCATAAATGCAGTATGACTGTGGTGTCATCAGGGGTTTTTCTTCCTTGTTAAGATTCAGCATTGTGCCCATGAGATACACCTCTCAATTTCCTAGGTGCAACAGGGAAAAAACCCTGATTTTATACATACATACATACATACATACATACATACATACATATGTGTGTGTTTGTGTACAGTATAAATATATGAATACACAGGACTTTTTCCTTTTTCTCCATAATAAAGAACCATGAAAATATATATGTTTATATGGGATCTCTGGCTGTAATAAGGTAACCATTTCTTGCCTGTAAATTTGTAACAAAAGAGAGAAGATGGCTATGTTTATCACCTAGAGATTGGTATTTTTCATATCTTTATGCATGTATGTAACAACCTATATATCTATTTGATATGTAAATGTGTTTAATATGTAAACCTAACTGTTGTACATCAGCTTTACTTATGAACACCATTTCTTCAAGAAAAACAGGAAACCATTGTTACTTTGTGATGACCCTCTTAGGAGATCAATTTATAAAAACTGACACCTAAATAAATTGCTGTCTTGCAGTGTTTTTATATTACTGTGCTGTGGTGGCACTTTTATGTGTTTAGGCCTTGCACTGTCCAGGAAGTTGATTCTACATAAGGTGAGAGTGTTGCACCCTCTCCTGTAAGGCTTCTCCTGCTTTTGTTTGCCATCAAAAATAAACAGTGGCATGACAAAAAAAAAAAGTTAGTTTGCTTTAGAGGGCAGAAAGGCTGCTGCCTAGCTACTTACCTGAGTCATTTTAGGGCACTCACCCTGAAATTTATCAGTGAGACCTCACACAAGCAGGTAGCTAGTTGTTTGGAGATTGGCAAGTTTGGCAGGATGATAAGGATGAGTAATTCAGTGACAGTGAGAAAAAGTACCTTCATCAGGGCTCAGCAGGATTTGTTAGATCTCATGGGTTGTACACCGCATAATTACAGTTCTGTAAACTACGTGGGAAAAAGATGTCTGGCCACCTTTGTTCTGCAGAGCCTAAGGAAGGAGGAAAAATGTGGTGATTATTGAAGTAGACAGACATTTATACAGAGCTGTCAAGGAAAGATGCCATCATCGTTTTCAGAGCAGAACAATGCACTCTGAGTGAGTTCACTCTCTCATTCAAAAAATAAAATTTAAAACACAGTCACCTTATTTTCAGCCCTGCAGAAATGTGAGCAGTCACTTCTACCTCAACTCTGAGCTGCAAAGTAAAATCTTCGTGTGGATAAAATGCACAAGACATGCCACAAACCTTCAGAAACTGAAGATGATAATCTAGTAGTATTTTGCAAGTAGTAGCAACGAGTCTGCAGGATCTACTCCACCAGCTGTGTCAAGATGGGAAGGCAGCCCCTAGGACTCAGGTTAGCCCCTAAGAATTCAGGTTAGCCCCTGGGACTCGGGTTAGCCCCTGGGACTCAGGTTGGCCCCTGGGACTCAGGCTGCCTCCCAGGCCAGCACCGTCCCATTGCAATTAAATCTGTCATGTGGCTTGGCATGGAAACCACACATAACATGCTTACCAACCACAGGTGTCCCTGAGAGACAGACACTGGCAGCCAGACACCTTTGGAGGGGACAGAGTTCAGAGTTGTCAATTTGACAGGATTTGTTGGATTTTTAGGGTATTATCATGTTCTTTCAGTGTCTGCAAGACATACAGATTTTGCTTCTATAATTCTTCTTAATTCTACAATTTAATTCTTATTGTACCTCGCCATACACATCTCTGATGCTCTGTTATATAGGGAAAACCCTTCTTACATGCTTTTTTTTTCCCAACAGCAATGAAAGATTCTATGAGGTGGCTAATTCCCATGGTTGCTTACTGCCAGCTATGACAAAGGACTAGTACTTGTTTCCATATGAACACACAAATACCTAATATCCAGAGGATGGTTGGCTTACAAGATGGGCTAGAGCTTACTCTTCAGTGATTTCTTTTTCCCCAGTTGTTGTCTCATGTCTGCTGATAAATCCCATTCTGAAGCCCTAAGCCTTCTCCTGGATTCAGACAGAAGGCAATAGTAAGGTTTTCAAGAATAAGTCTTCTTGTTCACAAGAAACAGCTGGCCATATAGATTTGTACTAAATCTTTGAACAAAGACAAATCGTCAGGTTTTGAGGGCTGGATCTGTCAGAACCAAAGTACATAGTTTTGCAGGCAGAATTTAAACATCAAATAATTCAAAAGAAGCTGAGAAACAACTTTTATATTTCTATTTATTGTCTTCTCCTGATGACAAAGTAGTTCTTTATTGCACATTTTCTCCTGGGGAATTTAATTGTAATATGTTACCTAAAGAGATAAATAAACTTTTGGGTAACCAAGTTGCTGAGCAAATCATAGAGCCTTTTTCCCAAAAGTTTCCCGTGGTCAATGAAACTCCCCTGGCACTGACCTATGCACCGGCTTCCAGCCACGTACCAGAAAAGTAAATGCAGTGTACAAGCTACAAACATGCACAATGAAAAAAGAGCACAAATAGGTAGCCACTTAAGTCTCTAATTTGTGAGAATGATGCACAGTGAGTGCCTGCTGCTGAAGTGCTTTCTTCAGACTCAGGGTGCTGAGGAACTGTAAGAAGGCTGTTGTGGTTCGGAGGGTTAATAAGTGTCAGTGTGTAAATACTGGGGCAATCCTTCTGCTGAGGCAGGAGATGTTTATAGATGGGAATTTTTCAGCAGCTATAAATGGAAGTTTTGTTTGTTTTGTCTAAGGCACATGGGAAAGGCTTGATCATAACTTTAAAAATTCAGTGCTAACAGCTTTAATAAAAAATCCTTAGGTTTCAAAGTTCAGCTTACAGTGCCATGGCAGAGGTTCTGGAAGGGAGGCAGCAGGGCAGGCAAGCTGCAGCAGCCCAGCAAAGGCTGACAGCTCAGCACTGGCAGCTCTGCACTTGCTGAAATGCCTGCACGCCTGTGGTTTGCTAAGGAAGCAGCTCACATGTAAATCTGTGCTTTTATTGCATTCGAGTCAAGAGGCGCAGCAGTAGATAACATCACCTGTTGGCACAGGGACAGCAAACAGCAGCTCGAACCTTTCTCCTACAAAGCCATCTGCCCCAGCTGAATATGATTGACTGAGAAGTCACGTACTCAGTCTCATCTATCTCCCCAGTTGGGGGAGAAAAAAAAATGCAATTCAGGTTTCAGCATTTTTGTAATCCCTCTGAGCCTCCCATTAAATTTGCTCTACTGTGTGGGAAAGGATTAAAGATTCTTTGGGCTCCAAAACACAGTATACAAAAATTAAGTACTTCAGCATGGTTTGTGGTAAGGCAGCAACTAGAGTGTATAGCCTGCCACATAACCCAGAGCAGCGAGTTCTCTTTGACAAGTAACACTTGTTGACAGCTTAAAATTTCTGTTGGTAACACATGCCACAGTTGTGTATGGCCTTTGTTTTAAATATTCTGTATGCAACATATTTCATAAGTAACTTCAAAAATAATCAGAGTTGTTCATATGCTGTTAGTAACTTAGCTCAGAATGCCAAAAGAAGGAAATATTTGCTGGCAAGGAAAATTTCTTATGA
Organism: Parus major; assembly: GCF_001522545.3. Lineage (NCBI taxonomy): Eukaryota > Metazoa > Chordata > Aves > Passeriformes > Paridae > Parus > Parus major. Next base: position 66,012,211 of record NC_031769.1, read on the forward strand.
AGCTGTTCCTTTACAAACACCTTCATAAATGCTCCCTTGTAATAAATGTTTCAAGGTTAAAATCAATGTGTTACAAGTTTCAGACAAGGCTGTTTATCAAGATTATATAGTTCATTTCCTAAAAGGCAATATTATTCACATTTTATTTGAGTATGAGCGTAGATGAGAAATTTTAATTCAAGAGCGGCCAGAACTTTTTCCCCACAAAAAAATGGTAAACGGAAAATGCTAAAAACATTCTTTCCCTGATTTTTTACTACTTTCAGAGCCTGACTTGCTGTTTGGCTTAATTTGCAAAGTATTAAATTCTACTAAATATACTGTGCTTGGTGTGATTCAGCATCTAGCCTTTTTTGTCCTAATTCAACCCTTAAATGTATGAACCTTTTTTTTTTTTGTGAAAAGGACACAGAGCTACTGTGTACCCAAGCCTGAAGGAGAAAGAAGGGGCAAGAAAAGGCATAACTTTAAGATATTAAATAGTAGACTCCAAAATCCATACTTTTAAAAATAAATACTGTCTCCTGCTTTCATTACCCTACTTGCATGAAACTTCTTCCTTCTCCATCTCATCTGCTAAGCCAAGAGCTGTGTGTAACAACTGCCAGCTGCTCACCCAACCACAATTTACCGATGTTATGGGGCAGACTAGAAAGTGCCAAAGAACAAGAGGAGTCAAAGCAGCAATGCTGCATTTTTGTCATATTTCATTTCCTCATTGCACTAGAAAGCACAAATATAGGAGCTCTGAATACCATCTCATGAACAAGTAGTAGTTCCAGTGTGTGTAAAATGCTAATGCTGAACTAACTCTTGAATAGCTTTCACCATTCATAAGGCAAATTAAATTAGGATTCCAAAGGAATTGGAAAATAATACCATGCCATGCAATTTATATCTAGGCTCTCCACCCAAAAAGCATAAGAAATATCTGCTGACTACATCCATATTTATATTTTTCATTATATTAGTTTTTTTATTTTTCTAAACATAGAACCTGCTTGCTTTTTCTCTGTAGTAACTTTTAATGTTAATTTTTGAGACTTTAAATGGTATTCCTCAATGTCATTATTTCAAGATTGTATATGTGCAGGTATTTTATGTATTGGTTATTTTTCTTAAGGTCTAGACAAATGTATTGTTTACAAAAAGAAATGTTTATAGAAAGAAAAATGTAATTATGAAAAAGCTTACTATCTGGACTATTCAATTCTTGGGATGTTTTGTGCAGCCTAACTCATAACCTGTTTTCTGCTCTTTTGGTATTCAGGTTACCATTGACCAGCTGTACTCCACGGAAAAATTGGTCATTGAGAGTCCAGGAAACACATAGCCAAGAAAAGTCTCTGATCCTGAAGCAACACTGGACCATCTTCAGCATCCTACAGTGCCACATACAGAAGCATAAACTCACTGCACATATCTGAGCTTGTCTGTTCAGCAGAAGAAATGCTTGAGAGACTCAGTTTTTTGCAACCAAAGTATTATTTTCTAATGGGTTATGTGTTCTAAGATAAATGGCTATGATTTTTAATAGTATGTAAGGTAGTCTTGAAATCTGTTTGCTTGTATGTCCCATGTGATGGAACAGTTCCTGCCCAGTTTTGACAATAAAACTTCATTAAACTACCTTTAACTCAACACGTTATTCTGATGCTGACCTTGTCTCTCACTGACCACAAAAAACATGTTAGATTTAAAACCCCTCAAGATTTAAAACCCCTCACCCAATTAGTAAGTTGTATTGATCCTGTTGCATTTAAATATATCCAGCATCTGAATTAAATAAGTACATGTTTTATTTAAAGTTTTAAAACCAGTGGTGGTCAGAATTTTCATCTCCTGGACTTCGCTACATACAAGTATCATAGGCTGCATTGTTTGGTTTCCTTGAAGAGCATCCCTTGGCATTTCAGGAAGTGATATAAAAATTTCACTAGTTCTTTCTTTGGTTTCCAAGAGTTAATAAACAGTCCTGTCCTAGTTTTAACAATTAACTGATCAGAATAGCAGAATGTAAGACTTTAATTATGAGGCTTGGGAGCTTTCAAATGTTTCTTCACCACCAGGTCCTTTAATTTGTTGAGGTGCAGCTATTAGCAGAAAGCTCCACATCACTTTATGAAAGATTTCCCTTTTTCACAAACATCATGAATTTTGGCAGAAGAAAAAGAACCTTACTGGAACAGTAACTCAAGTGCTGTAAGTCATGAAGTGGCAACAAGCTTTGCCTAGAAAAAGTGGAACACTAAGCATAGCATTTTATTGGTTATTCTTAAATCCGTAGAATGCTCAACACTTTTAAGACCACAGATTAATAATAAAGCAAGCAAAAATTTTGATCAGGTTCTGCTCAAGTCATTGCTGTGCTTGAATTTGTTTTCTATTAGAAATTTAAGCAGTGCAAAGCTAGCATACAGGGTTGGGGGGGGAAAGTTTCCTTTTATTTCAGTGAATTATTGTGGGGTTTTTTAAGTAGAGAGACAAAAGCTCAAAACTAGTTCCATGGTACTGTAGCCTTTGAAATCCACCCCTTATTTTTCTTGCTTCCCAAAATTCATCTTTATGTTCTTCTGTGTTGTTCATGCTCTGTGAAAATTTTATTAAAGCAGAGTGTCTAATTAAAGTGTCTAATTTAGAACGAACTCTCATTCCTCACTGCCACTTAAAGTGCATTTTGTACTATTTTGTACCGTTAGATTGAGATGTATAGTAATGGATTTTATATGGACAATACAGTGTACAGAATAAAGTAGCGTGTACCTGAGACTGTAAATGTAGCCCCTTCTCAATTTTAGATAAAAAGCAAATACAGTAATAATTCTCCCCTTATTAGGTGTATAAGTATTGCAGTGTAAATTGCTTTTAGTGAACATTTTATTCAAATGAAATTTAATTCTTCTAATAGGTAATATACATTAGATCCTGTATTTGAAATCTCCACATTCACAACTTAAGTTCATGGTCAAAGTGCAGGGGAAGAAGGGTTTGACTGCTCTTTAAGCTTCCAGTAAGCTCAGAGAAATGCAGTTACATCTTACACTCTTGGATGACACAGGCTTGTAAGCGCTGCCAGTTTTATACTATAAGAAACTTGGTCACTAAAACAGTACACATAAAATCCCTGTCTAAAATAGCTTAATTACTGGAACAAGCACTGCATACCATTTCAAGATCTGAGAATGTATGCTAGGAAGCAAAATAAACATATCTATAAATAGCATAGCCCTAATTTATAAAGAGGGACAACTCCATCGGTAACATTTTTACTAGTTAAATCTGTTTTCACCAGATTTATGAAAAAATAAGGGAACTCTTTCAATGCATAATCAGTTCTTCCAAAATACCTTTCCAGTGAAGTTCTTTAGTATTGTTTCCAAAAAGAATACAGCTGTAGATGGTACGTGCTGTCATACAGGCAGGCAGTCATGGGAACGTGAAATTTCTTATTAATTCCCTCCAAATTATAAAGGAGATTACTTCTCCATTAATGCCCAAAAACTCTGTTCTTAAGTTTTTGTGGTACGTAGAACACTTCTGCAGTCCCAGTTCATGCCATCTGCTCCAACCTTCTTTCTCAAGGCTACCCCTCAGATTCTCTCTCCCTTACTTATTTCTATCTTCAGGGGAACAGTAGTAACCTTCAGGTACAGAGAGGACCAAGGGGGGGCGGGGGGAAGTAATGGGGTTCTGTAATTTCTCTCTGTCCCCAATCCATCCTGCAGAGGGTAAGACAGCTGACCTTCTCAGTAAAGGATAAATCAGTTCTTACTTGAAATTAATGATCAGCTTATCATGCAGTATTTATACTGTACTTATACAGTATTTATACATTACTTATTAGAAGCAAGGTAAGAACACCTCTGCTGCTACAGTCCAAAAGTCTGCGTTAACACTATCTAGATTCTTAACTGGAGTGCAAAGCTAGCAAAGGTATTAACACTTACTCATCAAACCCAACAGCATTTTAGATGCCTGTTCCCTGCTTTGGACAGGCCTGCATGTTTCTTTTGCTTGTAACAAATAATCTAAGTGCATGGTCACTTAGTGTTAATTATGTGCATATCGGATGTACGCGATTGACAGATACCTACAAATATATTCTTTCCTTGCACGATGTCCATTCAAAGGCATTTTGCCAAAACATACCCAGTTCTGTATAAAAACATAGTTTGACAAATGCTTTATCATTGAAACTCTATAAGCTATGGAAGGAAAATACTTGCTAAGCACACCTGGCTTAGGAAGTGGAGCCCAGGTGTAGGCTGGGATGACTTTAGTGTTGTATTGGTGTCCACTTGCCCTGTCCTTACTCTTGGCTAGGGATGTGCTTATCACTGCCAATGGAGAGAGCAGCCTGGGGCTGGCACTGTGGTCCAGCCTCGGAGCTGCTGCGCTCTTACAGCTGCACCTTCTGTGCTTCACCAGTTCCGTTTACGTTGCAATACTCATTAAATCTCTCTTGGCACTCTGTCAGAAGCTTTGTTGCGTTTTGTCAAAGCACTGTAAACAACAGGAATAGTTAAAACACAAAGGAATGATCCCATGACTTATGTACAATGTCCCCTATTACAAAAAGTATTTATTTTTTCCTTAGAACAGAGCTCAATAAATATCTTTACTAAAGCTGCAATGTCTTAGCAAAACAATTCTGCTTTTGTATTATATTAAAAATGTTTTTTTCCTGATCTTGACACTTTAGCAAACTACTGGCCTCAGCAGTATGAACCAAAATTTGAGTGTTTCCCTATACTGAAATTCATCCTTACTTTTACAGGATAACCTTGGAAACAGCACTCTGAAAAGAAAAAAAGGGACCATTTGATTAATACTAGTAACTGTTCAAAAGACAGGCACTTCTGTTGTGTGTTACAACCTCTCGAGAAATTTTTCTGCAATTGAAAGCATGGCTTCAAAATACCCAGATATATCAGAGGCACAGATTTTCAGGAGAAGAGCAACCCAAGCGAGGAGCATGTGAGCACTTAACATACAGTGCTGAAATAGGCTAAGAAGGAGTGTAACTTTCTACTCACTTTTCTCAGAAGGTATTTCTATTTAAAAAAAACAAAACAAAACCTTCCAAGTTTCCAGGCATTAAAAGCAAAACTTTTACCTTCTAACACCAGCAGACAGAATAACTTTATGGAGAAGCACCAGCCCCTCAACTTTACTTCCTGTAATGCAACATAAATGCACCTCTCCCAATACCCAGCACAGACCATACATACGCGTAAACAGAGCCATGAAAGAGCTGTGCACTGACTGTTTTCCTGAGTTTTCCATAATGATCTACAGTGAAATCCTGGCATTATTCAAGTCAGGGCTATACTGTTCGCTTTGTTCCACCATTCTTAACACAGGCATAATTATTTCATACTCTTGGGAATATTTTGCCTGATGATCTTTATAAAAAAAAGAACTAAGCTGTGTAGCTCTTTAACTGAGCATTTACGTGCCTACTTTTTCTTTTTTTACTAGTCTAGAATATAAGAATAGTGCATGAGACCTTAATGTGAAAGCAGGAAGAAAAACAAAGAGAGAAGCCAGTAATTCTTCCAAAACTGTGTATTTTCTGTAAATGGAAAAAATTTGGAACTCTCAAACCTGTTTCACAAACATATGCACCTTCAAAAAGATTCTACAGCTTACAGAAGTCATTAAATATGTTTTGTAAGAGATGCTTCTTTCTAAACTACTTACCTTTTTCACTGTTAAACCAGTATCTACTGAAGCTTTGCAAGAGGGGGAAATGATGGTAATTAGTGCGTTGAAGTAACTACTCTTCTGTGTTCAAGAAAAAGAACTGTGGAGACCTGTGAAGAATGTACAGGCTTTCTATTGAAAGAGTACACCCCATAAATATTTATAACAGTCTTTGGCAATATGCTAATCCAAGGCAAGTAATTTTCCCTCTCTCAGAAAGAATCATGAAAAAACAATTAAGGTGATTTAATTACTGCCATGCGCAGACAGCAGATTTTGAACTCTTGACAGATGAACATTGATCACAGTGCCATGTTATCCTAACCCTGTAACACAAGACTCTGAAAAGAATGGACAATTAAACCTAGATCCTTTCCATTACCTTCCTGCAGAACTTTGGGCTCGATCCAAATCCCAGGGAAGCCAATGGGAGTAGAAGCCAGACTTTCCAAGTACTGACTGAAAGCTCCAATTTTAAATAAAACAGAAGTAGGTTTCATGCAAGCTTACAGATCTTCAGGACACTAAAGTAAATTTAGCTTTGCAGCCCTTTTCTGAATCATTTAAATCTGAACTTAAAAATAAGTGTACATGGCAAAAAATTGCTTAAGAAATATTTAACTTTTCTGTCCTTCACAGTTACCCCTACAGAATTTCAACTATATTAAACTTTCTTCATTTATATACACCTATAAAACCATTTGGTGGCTATTCCTACCCTAAGTTCTTAATCCATGGTAGGGGAACAGAAATCTGGATTAAATAAAAATTTTTGGAGCTGGAGTTTTTCCAAAAGTGGAATAAATCTTAAATTTCTTATTTAGGTTAGGGGAGGGAGCATGTTTATGAGAATATCCTCCAAAAGTTATGCTTTGAATCCTTATGGAATACATTAATAGTAATCCAACCAAACAGAAAGAGTGCTTCACTTAACATTTTACTCTACTGGCCAGGATTTTAATGGAATTAAAACTGCTTCATTTTGATTCTATTCCTTTGAGAATAATGTTGCAATTATGCCACATGTCTCAACCTATGACCAGGAGCCGGAGCGCTGGGTTTTGCTGATGTGGGCTTGAAAGCCTTTGGTACACACATGGTCCAGTTGGATTTTTACAACTGCTGCCCAGTGTAATCTGTGATAAAGCCTTGCATTTCCATAGCCCTCAGTAACCTCAGCAGTGAAAATACAGACAACTGTGAGTAGGCTGTCTTTGAACTCTGCTTTGGAAATCTATGCTTCTGTAAAATCTTAAGAGTGCAGAAGTGAACTGTCTATCAAAAAGTTTGTCTGACTCCCATCTGGAGGTTTTCTCCTTCCTTTCACAAAAAGTAATTCTTAATAACAAATAAAAGCACTTCACCAAGTATCAAAGCACAAAAATGTTGTGCTTTAATTAACACAATTGGCAGGATTTTTAATGGGCACTGATTTTCTGAAGCACTCAGGGACTTTTCTGTCTAGCCTCAGTAAGTGCTTCCTTGCATTTCGAATTTCAGGTCACACATCTGAAAAGCACACAGAAATGTTACATGTTCTGGGTGTTGATGTTTACAGTGGACCAGAGAACATTTCAGGCCTCTATCACTACACACAACCATCCACGATTCTTCATGGTACCACTGCCCAGACACAGCCATCAGAATTTGGCTGCTCCTTTAAATTCTGTTAAGGAGTGATCCCTCCCCTCCTTTTTCTGGCAATGTTTCCTTCTTCTCTGAAGCAACTACTAAACAAAGTACAGAATGAGGAATGGGTTCCAGAAACCCCAAATATTGCATTGTATTTAAATGAAGGATCAATCATAACACTGCACTACACATCAGCTTAAGAGTGCACTATTTCACTGATGCAGCGATCTGAAGAAAGGCTAATTCATACCAGGTTATTCCATATAACATCCTGTAATTCTGTAGTGCATGATAGACTTAAAACAAACTTGTGTAGGGAAGTAGTAGAGTTCACTGTTTTCCCCTAAAACCTTTCTGGTGAGAGCTGACATGTAACTTGAAGGACAACAGTACAAATTTCTGTTTGCCTGCAGAGAGCTTTCCCTCTGTGCCTTGTCAGAGCAACTGAGACAGTCTAACAGCAGAATGGTTTCTGAAGGAATTAAACACCTCCTTCTCTCCCGCTGTATTCTTGCACTGTGGTGTACGTGCAGGATTTCTTGGAAGGAGGGAGGACACGCTGTGTTTCAGCAGCAGTGCACATGACAGCAGAACTGCAGGACCCTTGGTCTGAAGCTCCCTCTGTTTCGCATCTTTCCCCCAAGAGACTCCCTGCTTTTAGCTCTTCGTGTGTTCCAGCCATCTCAAAAGGCAGGTTACCTGCAGGCTTGAAGTTATTCGCAAATATAGGGAATTTTATAACAAAGCTATTTTTTTAATATATTCTCGTAATAGCCTTTAAGATGTTTTACATCTCCAGAGGAAAGAGGACCTGAGAAATCTTGCAGTATGCTCTGTTTCAAAAAAGGAAAATGACATTCCATGGTCTTACTGAAGACCATACATCCATGTCAGGGCACTCTCTGCATTCTGGCAATGTCTTATCTATTCTTCATCAATGAAAAATAACCCATATTTTGAGATACTGTATCAAAAGAAAACAAGAAGAGACAAAGTTGCAGAAGAGCCGGGACAAAACTTGAGCAAAACCTGTCTACTTTCCACCCATGCTAGCAAAGCTTCCTCACACCACAGCTCTGCTCAACACCCCTGTCACAGGAGCTGTCAGGGACTTAGAGGGTGACTCGCCTCATGACTCTGGCAGGACAACACTCATTTTCAGCTACAGCCCTAAACGCTGCTTACAGACAGGATTGTCCCAGGTCAGGACATGCACACGACAGGGTGGGGACACAACCAGGTTGCAAACCGGAGAAGCTTCCAGGTACGTTTTGCTAAAAAAAGAAAAAAAAAGAAAAAAAAGAAAAAAAAGAAAAAAAAAAGAAAATATGTGTAATGGTCAGCTTTATGGCTTTTTTTTTGAAACTTTTTTTTATTCTTACAAACCCATTTGCATTGGTAGTTTTTGCTTAATTTCAAGAGTTGGGACACAAGAAGTAGTCAACCTCTAGGCTTGCAGTGCAAGAGTGAAGACTATAAAATCAATTCAAGTGTCCAGCGCCAAAAATGTCCAGCTGTGTGCACAACAAAGTCCTTTCCCAGCAACATACAAATACAGAAAAAATATGTAGCAAAAAAGCTGAATAAATTATAAATACTTGAGAAATGTGGTGCAAAATGTAATGTAAGGAGAGCTGAACTAAGGCACTCATTTCCATTTGTTACTGAGGACACCCTCTCTGTTTTACAGGGTCACTCCTCAGTGAGAAGGGTCATCCAAACCAGACCCAAATCTGAAAATACAGAACCGTGTACGAGACGGACAACATCTTTCACTTCACAATGCACGACTCAAAGGTGTTACCAAAGTTCTCCTGATAAACACAGCATCAGCAAGTATTTTAACTCCTCCTTCGTCCCGGTTTTAGACTTGTCAGTTGTGTGAAAAGAAGTCACCAGTCTATTTTAAGCAAAAACATTTCTGCAGAAGTCCCTGTTGGCTGCTATTAGCCAGACGGGATCTACATGCGAGCTTGGGGAGCGGTATCAAAGTGTGTTGAGTGACAAAAACCAGGGCTTCCCATTCCAGCCTCAGATCCATCCCCAAAACAAAGCTGTTCAAGCTGCCGCAGCCATGGCAAAGGTGGGACGAGCACGCAAGCCTGTCACGGGTTTGACAGGTGCTCGCAAACAGTGAATCGTATTGTTACAGAGTCCATTGAGCTAAAAGAAAATAACAAAAAAAAGGACAAAGCACACCATTGCTGTCGCATTACTGTGTCTTTCAAATGGATCTGAGAACAGGACAACTGGGATCCCAAGTTAAATCTGTAGCGAACATGCCACCAAGTTTTCACACGAGTGCTCTTGACTAATCGGGTAAGTGGAGTCAAGCCCAAATCAAGACCTCAAAAATTCACTTCAAGAGGGGAAAAGCAAAGCCCACGCTACTCAGTCTCCTTGCTGTCTCTTTCTCTCTCTCAAAAAAAAAAAAAAAAAAAAAAAAAAAAAAAAAAAAAAAAAAAAAGAAAAAAAGGACGAAAAGCCAAAAAGGAGAACAATTCCACAAGCCACAGCAATGCGAGCCTACGCACATCCATCTTTCACTGGCAGAAACTGAAGCTCCTGCTTAAAAACCACCAGACTTGGGGCAGTCTCCGGGACGGGGCCCTCGGCGCGCTGGCTGTCTCCCTCCCGAGCCGGGCCTCACTCCGGGCGCGGGGTTGCGGCCGCCTGCCCCAGCCGGGCCGGCTCCCCTCGGCTCCGCTCGCCCGGCGCCGTCAGTAGCGGGGGGCAGCGGGGGAAAAAGAGGAGGAGGAGGAGGAGGAGGAGGAGGACGACGAAAACGACGACGCCCCCGGCCCCGGCGAGCGACAGGAGGAGGGGGAGGAGGAGGAAGAGGAGGGGGAGGCGGCGGCGGGCGAAGATTGTTGCGGCAAGTGCAAGAAGCGGGTGCAGTTCGCCGACTCGCTGGGGCTGAGCCTCGCCAGCGTCAAGCACTTCAGCGACGCCGAGGAGCCGCAGGTGCCGCCCGCCGCGCTGTCGCACCTGCAGAGCCCGCCCGGCG
>NC_031769.1:66023316-66039017 GCF_001522545.3 Parus major
AACAGCCGCGACGGGCGGCCCCGCACGTCCTCCCGCCCGCCGGGGGCCGCCGTTACCAGGGCGCGGAGCAGCGAGCGGAGAGAAACGCTCCGGGTTTTACGGGCTTGGAGAAGAGACGGGCCCCGGCCAGAGGCGCCCCCCGCGGGGTCCCCCCGCCGCCCCGCCCCGCACACCCAGGCCGGGGGGCTCCTGGAGCAGGCTTCCTTATTCCTGTAATTAATTTGTTGTTGTTGTTGCTGTTGTTGTTGTCGTTGTTGTTGTCATCACCGTCGTCGTTATTTAGGCTTCCACCCGTCGGAGGTTCACCGAAGAAAGAGCCCGGAGGGTGAGGATTAAGCAGGAAGCCCCCAGCCCGGCATCACCGAGGAGTTCCGTCCATCCAGGGAACGGGAGGCGGTGGGAGTTGAGCGGCCCCTCGGGACCGGGGCTGAGCCGCCGCCCTCCCCACCGGCCTGGGCGTGAGAAGGGCTGGGTGCTGCCCATGAGCCGCGCTCGCCTGCTGCTGGGGGTTTGTGGGACCCCCGGCTTTTGTGTGTAAATCAGTTTCCACCCATCCTAACTGCAGAGAAAATCTTGGAGACCAGAGCTTAAGGACAAAACCCCAAAGGTAAAACAAACTTCAAAGGCATTAACTTTTTAAAGTACAGTATGTTTTGTAAACAAATATCTATTTTTCACCCACACCAGGTACTAACTGTACTGTTACTTGTGTAAAATCAAGTCCAAAGGCTCAGGAGGCACACACGTGTGCACAAACACCCTTTTAGAAGGTCAGGCTATCTCCAAAGTTTCCAATTAAAAACAAAATCAAGAAAGAAAAACAAAATACAGGCATTACCCCTAAATATATAAAGAGAAGTAGTATCCCTCTCACTTTTATTTTGTAGGCATGACACATAGTAAACAGCATCCTTGATAACAACATGTTTTTTTATAAGTAGAATGAGGTTTCCAAACTTAGAACTGAGAAGTTTCCAAACTTGGTTCTATACTTTGTGCGTGCCACACCAATTGTCTGGGGTGATTTGCACGGATGATTGCAAAAGTACGACGTTATTAAACTTCCCTCCATTCTTTTTCTCATGGAAGAGACACCAAAAAGCTTATGCAGGCATCCCAGTGCTTTTTGAAGCAACATGGATTTTGAGGCAATATGGATTTAGGAAGGAGGTTTGTTTGTTTTGCATAGGTTGTTTTATTTTTAGCATCAGTCTGCTTGCCAAAAAGCAGCTTCCCAGTGTGAGTGAATACACTGCAGTTCAACTGAGTGTGCAGTCTGTGTCTGGCAGAGGACTGAATGTCAGAGCAGCAGAAACATCACCAAACAGTTTCCTTAGCAGGCACTGCTGTGAGGATGTTCTTGCTACACCTTGACGGAAGAGCCGCACCGCGAGCAGTTCCTTAGGAGTGCCGGATAATCTGACTACTCGACATTTGTTTGTCATTTGGTTTAGGGCACTGTAGGAAGAGGAACGAAGGGCAAACATCCTGCCTGGCACCCGCTGTGCTGATGGAAAACATGAACACCGGTTTGCCATCAGTTGCTGATCACCAGCTCTGCTGGAGGCTGCCACGTTCGGCAGGCTGTTGGCTAAACCCTTCATGACAGCATTCCTTTGCCCTGTCCACTCCGAGGGAGCTGGTGTGCCACCGTTTCAGCTCTTCGAACCAAACAGCCTCAACTTCATGGTGCTAAACCACAGACCATGGTCCTGAGTTAGTCAGCTGAGCTCTGTGGTACAGCACAGGAAGGAGGAACACAATTTTCCTCTTCCTGGACGTGGCAGCACACGAGCTGGTGTCACCTGTTTGCATCATCACTCCAACCTGCTGGTGTCTCCAGCAGAGCAGTGGACGGAAATTTCGTGTCTCTCCCAAACTCTCCTGTTATGTAACATTCACGGTGATGAAAACGGGTTGCAAGCACTTTCTTACTTGTGCCTGGAGGTGAGACCTCCTCACTCAGCTGTCTGAGGCTTGTGGCACCTCTAATTACCAAGCTGGAAGGAAGAAAAATGAATAGATGATGCTTAGGATAAGAGTGCTTAGTACTTAAAATATGTTTACCTAAAATACAGCACTGCTGCTTTAATTTCCTAAAGTGCTATCTATTATGTGGTGAGGAAAGTAGAAATGAAGAAACCAGCCCTTACTTCCTCATGTGGAAGCTATCCCAGCTTGCCAGATCATTAACAAATGTTTTAAGCAGCGAAGGGAAAAAATTGTGCCATTTGCTCATAAGGCAAAACCATTTGGACTACTACAAATTTCAGAGTAATGTGAAAGGTTTAAGCAAAATAAGGGACAGCAAAAAGAGAAAACAACTGTAAATATTGATAAGAGTTAAGTAATATGGTAGCAATTAATACACATTTTTTATATGTTCCATAACTCTGCGAGACAGGCCTGCAAAAATATCTACAATTCATAGAAAATAAGCTAAAGCAGTTAAGCCAACATGAATCCCTACTGCAGGAAAATAATTAAAATCAAGGAATTAACAGCACACAAACTCATATTTTAGCGGGAATCAATTGCTACCATTTCGAAAGGAGTAATTTAAAATCAGATAAACCTTTAGAACAGATGTTCAACTACACAGCAAACCCTGCCAAAGGACATGAGTTAAGGAGGCATTTAGTGTTCTCTTATGTGTTTTAAAATGGCTTCTCCTAAAAGAATGGTGCAACCAGGGTCTCAGGCTTCTAAGTACTATTACCACATTTGCTCTTACAGAAAATGTTGTGATAAAAGCTGAGAGATTTCCTAGTAAAAGAGAGACAGCATTATTAGCAGCCATGAGGCTTTTTGCATTCCCTAAGCTTGGACCAGATATGTTTAGGGTTATCAACTACACACAGCATCAACACAGCACTTAAATTTCCCTGCTTCTTGTTTCACAACAGCCCACCTTGACCTCATCCTGTAATCAGCACACACATTTTGTAGAAGCATTTCCATCTCAAAATGATTACTGAAAATGACATTAAAAAAAAAGAATGTGAAATTCACTGGTAAGCAATCCATGGTGTTGCTTTTCAATTCTGACTATGATTGCATGGGAATGTATTTCTCAGCAGTCATTAGATCAGGGATTTTGGGTTGGAGCTATATTTGATATGGAGCTTGGTAAGTTGGTGAAGCTGCTTGGATCGATAGTTGTCATCATTTGAGCAGAAAATTAATATGAACATATTTGTTTGCAGACACCCAGAGTCAAGTAACTGGAGGAATCTGTGGATTCAACTAACATACACAATGTAAAACAGAAACCCATTCAAATACTGTTCATAATTTTTTCTAATGCACCTTTAATATTACCTTCAATTTTCAAACTTAAAGCTAGCAGATTTTCCAGTTAGTCCAAGGTAAAGTATTCAATTTTTTGGATGTACCTAGTTCAAATATGCCAGATCTCTCCAATTTCCTACTTATGTGTTAGATTTCCCATGACAATAGCTTGTCAGAAAATGTGAATGAGTCATAACTCCTAAGCCCTGTGAAACAATTTACAGGGATTTAGAAATAGGCAGGGATTATCATAGTTCACACACAAAATTAATACCACCTTTTTCAAATTCTAGTAGCATTCATTCAAACAATATTCTTGCTTTGCTTTGAAAATTATGTAGCTCTTTATCCCGGTTTTAGCGGTCATATTTTTTGTACAAAGATTCCAGCAAGGATATTAATAGCCTCCTTAATTATTAAAAACAAGTAAGATGCTCCCTATGCCATAGGAAATTCTAGCTTCTCTAGATTTCAATTTACTGTGTTTATGAAGATGGTCAAACACTGAATGAAAAACTCAGTGGATCTATACAATATGAATAGAAATTATTCAGAAGTTAGATTATTAGACCTAATTTTCTTCTTCATGCAGGAAAACCAAGCAGCTGTACTTCAAAAAGGCATGCATAAGGTCCATAATGGGAGAAGTACTGAAATGGAAGCAAATAGATGGAAGTGATTACTTTAATTTCCAAATATTAAATACAAATATTTAAATGTAATTTCTGCAGGATGCCCAGCAAGCAAAACCCGTTAGAACTTTGAGTCTCTTAGACAGCACTTTTAGAGATCTCTGCTGTATAGTTTTTCTTGTGTCTCAGCAGACTTTCATCTGATGTTCCTAATGAGATTAAATGCATTAAAATACACTTATTCAGTTTTTCTGAACTACAGCAATGGCTGTGTTTCCTATAATGATGTTGAATGTCCTTTTCAGCTACTAATACCAAGTCTTTGGCAGTAAGGCAAGGAATGTCCCTTCATCTGAGTGAAATGCTGACCTCACCCAGCGGTGGAGGTGGAGTTTTGTCATTGATTTCAGTAGGTCCAAGATTTCCCTGCATCTGGTATAAAATCACAGCCATTCTTCGTGACAAGTAAATATATAGTAATGGCACAAAAGATTCTAAATTCAGAATGAAATTGGAATTAACTGTGACAAAACCATGTTGCACAAAAACTTTACATTCAGTAAGATTTCAGAAGCATTGCTTTGATCTTGTGGTTCATAAAGGCATCAAGAGAGGTTTAATACCTTTTGTATTTATAAGGTATTTATCTAAACCTTTTATGTTCATGTGGTACACTGAAAATCTTAGGCCATTTGTCAATCTTTTAATCAGTAAATTATATGGTGATAAAAAACCCCCTCCCATGTACAAGTTGTCATCCTGCCTTCCTTATAGATTGTTGTTGCATTTCAACAATTCAACTCAAATAAACAGTCTCTGAAAAGGAAAAGTTCAGATTATCAGTGAGAAAAAATGGTTTCAGCTTCCAAAGGGTATTCACAGCATAGGAGTTGAAAAGGGTTTTGTTTTATGGGTTTTGTTTGTTTTAATGTGGATCTCCAGAAAGTTGCAGAACCGCATCTCTTTCAAAAGTTTCTGATGAACACTAGGATCCAGGTTCTCACATGTAAAACCTCTCTGTTTATGTGGGGTTTTGTTTGGTTGTTTCAGGTTTTTGGTTTTTTTTAATCTAGGAAAAGTATAATTTGATCAAATTCTTGCCCCACATTATGCTAGCATACTGCTTTGGACTTCAGTGAGGAAGAAGCTTAATCTTACCCAGATTAGGTTGATATAAAGGGCATTCTACCTCCAAAATTATTGCTAAAGTATTAAAATAATTACCTTTTTTTTCTTGCCTTCTTTCTTAAATTGCTGGATTTTGTTCCTGCCCTGCCACCTAGCAGCCTGCCTTTGGAAAACATAACTCAATGTCTTCTTAAAATTCTGTAAGGAAACTTATTCAAACAGAAGATGTTTACCTCTTGTCTAAGGACACTAAGAAATTCCAAATGCTTGACATACCCTCCAAAATTAACCACTGGAAAGCATATAAAACATGACAAAACAACACATCTCTAGATCACATTTTAGAGTTTTTAGCACTTGAACATTACATGTCTGAGTCATTAGATTTTTCCCCCCTTCCTTTTTTCCCCCTCTGCACCATTAGATTTTTTTCCACATTGGAAGTGCAACATGAAAATGGAAAACAACATGAACTTGTACCCACATTAAATCTGTCTTTTTGTGTTTGCCTTTGTTACAAGCAGCAAGGCATGTAGCTCACTCAAAATCAATAGTGGCATGAACCCATTCGGTCTCTCCCAGGACAACAGAATTTGCCAGCTGGTCAGAAGGACTCTCATGGCTGGCAAAACCTTGCTGGTCTTCAGAGCTGTGTTTGACGTGGCACAACGGAATGCTAAACTGACCTCATCAGCTCAGATACCTCCCTGTCCTTTGGGAAAACAGAGTTGGGCAATCTAGCCTGTTCTAATAACTCCTGGCAAATGCAGGCCAACCTTTTCAGTCCAGCAGTCACAGCTGGGTAACTTGTATGTCACTCCCATTTCTCAGGACGTAAAACAGGAATAGGCTTCCAAGCAATCTTGCTGGATAAATGCTACATTAAAATTTGTTGGCTTGAATGTGTGGGTTTTTTTCACACTGTCAGAAAAGGAATTAATTCAACCCTGTCTCTCTGCAATTTCCCAGACTGCCTCAGTTACAGTCAGTTTTCAATAGCTCAGCTATGACACCAGATCGCAAAACAGGTCCCTGATAGAGTACATCCTGTAAAGAGAGAGAATGTTTATCACAGTCATTTACATTGATTCTCATGGCTTATGAACATCACAACTTCATTTGATGTACGTACAAACCAGCGACTAGGAACCTGTAACACAATACAGTACTGCTAAAAGCACACCGGGACACTTCAGAGTTGAATTTCAGTGAATAAAATAGGTTATGTAGTGGGCTGGATACAGAGAGATTTGCTTTTCTAAACAATGTTAATGGTTTTTATGGTAGAAAAGAAAAAGGAGAAGAAATATTCACTGCTTTAATGTTAGTATGCCAGTCTAATATGTGAGCCTCTACTTGAAAACTCTCAAGTGCATGAACAAGAAACAGGACTGCATGATAGAGCCTAACCCTGTAAAAGCAAAAGACTGGCACAATAGCTGTCATTAACAGTACACAAATAAAAACTGCTGAAGTAGCCATCTATGAACACAGGGATGCTTAGTCCTGCATCACCAGAAATAAAAATGGAGTTTTCTATTTCACTGACTATAAAAATAGTTGAAGTCCCACAGTCTCAGTGAGTTCAGTTCCACAGCTTCAGCATCTTCAGCAGGAAAGGCAGAAAGGAAGCTCCATCTGGTGGTGTGGCTGATTGTCGTTGCTTTTCAGTTTCATCTGATTGCAAATACATTCCTGTCCAGCAACAAAATGAAAAATTGGAATAACGTGTAAAAGATCACTTGTCCCACAAATGGAACCAGAGTTATCTAACTCTTTAAAATCAGAAAACATTCTAAAACCAGGACTTTCTGTTTGAAGCAAATGAGAGTTGAAGCTTTTCAATAAAAGGCACACATGATCCTGCCAGGGTAGTAATCTAACAAACATGAAAGAGTTGCATTAGCACACTTCAAGAGGTGACCTGCTGAAGCCTGGGGTGGGAAGAAGAAAAGGCAGGAATCACTGGTTAAAGGATGAAGGAGGAGGTGTGTGAACATGAAGTCAGGGTTGCTGCTGCGCCTGTCTTATAAAAGTTGTTACTTTTATTATTTATTATTATTATTATTGTTGTTGTTGTTGTTGTTGCTATTTTATTATAATTTGCAAAGAATTGCTGAACAAAGTGCAGTGATGGTGGTGGTGAGGTAAGATTATTTGACCTGACTTTCCAAGTAATTTTAGCGAGTATTTAATTCTAAGTATCTGTGTATGTGATTTCAGCAAAGCCACTGCTTTGCAGGATTGGGAAACATGTTCCCCCATGTTGATGCTATAAAATGTTATAGGCATTGTAAAGTATAAACCTAATTGGGTAGATGATCCTAGGTGTAGCCACTGAAGTTCTATGCTTACTGTCACACACAAATTCATGTCTGCTACTGCTCCTCCAAGAGCCCATGGCAACTTCTCTCAAGACATGCTCCTAATCCAAGTTTATGTTAAACAACAGCAATTTTAAACACAGATGCACATAAACCTTATCCTGCAAACTCAGGTAAATAAAATACACTTTGTTTACTCTTTTGTAGTGCCCACATTTCAATGGGCAATATGCTGCATTTCGTCAAATCAATGTATCATTACTTTTTTCCTAAATAATAGAACAGAGCCTAATATTAATTACCTACCAAAAAATCCATGTTAAAAGAATGATGGGAGTTCAGATTCAAGCATCAATACACTAAAAATTGCCTGAAGTCACATTGCCTTTATAACCTTAATGCAGCCCTCTTTTATTTTTTTTTTTTTTTTTGAGCCCATCATTAAGCTTACAGCCTTTAATTATGCATTTTTAGGCCATTTTTCTTTCAGGACTGTCTCGTTAAGCACACAAGATAGACAGCTACTTAATGGTCTTGTCACTGCTTTCCTCCACATAACTCGAAGTGTAGCTGCAGGCCTGACTTATTGAACAGTATTCCAGTCCTGCTCTGAAGATGTGATCAGATTTCCTCACAGATTTCCTCCATTGTGCTCAGCACCACAGTATCTTCAAGTGCTTCAGAAACAGTAGACTACTGTGAGATGAAATATTCCTGATTTTTAGCATTAGAGAGCTAAGCTACAGAGAGGTCAAGGTAAAAAGTGTGCCTTTATTCTAAGTGCTCATTTTGGAAGTGTGCAACTTGACTTTTGAAATTGCTTATGAGAACAGAAGATTTTTCATGGGCTCAGCGTACCACTCCATTTGATTTCATCTAGAGCTCAGTACTTCTGAAATCTGACTGCTTAGGTTATTGGGGTAGAAAAATATCACTATGCATTAGGTAGCCAAGTTAGTTGGGGCAATTTCCATAGCACTGCCAGGTGCATAATGTCTGGAGCAGCAATAAAACTTAGTCCCGTTAGGCTAGAAAATCACTTGCCTGTTTGTCAGGACCATCCTTTCCCTTTCTGTGTTCTTTGTAGTTCAAATAAAATGAAGTCCAGCTCCTCCAGCCATGTAAGTAGTATGTGATCATGGCATTAAAACCTTACCAAATAATGTTATCATGACTCATATCACCATGAATTGGAATTTCAACCTTTATAAATTTCTTTTAGACTTTTTGTTCCTACTAGCTTGGCACAATTCAGAGCAGTTCCTTTTACAAGCCATCTGCAGATAATACATAGTTCAATACATTTTCATGCAGTAAACATTTAAGAATAAGTTCAGCAAAATCTGTGTCCTTTGCTGTAGAGCTAATCTGCTGTAACTCTGCTTCTTTCTCCATTTTCATATCCAACTAAAACAAAAAAACAAATCCCACATCTCCTATTTGTTTTCACTCCCAAACTGAGGAGACATTTAAAGGCTGCTACATCCATGATTCAGTACATCTTTTCTAATGTCTCTGTAATATGATAGACTGTGAATACAACCTAATGGTGCCAAAACTGAGTTGTTTATCTTTTTACTCAGTGAAGCAGAAGGACTCACTTCAGTATGAAAATACTTCAAGAAGTCACACTGTAAGGAGTTCAAAAACGATTCAGTTGAAAGAAGGCACTTTGTTTTCAAAATAAAGATGTTCTTGAAGAAGTGGTGGCATTCACACCCTGCTCTGTCTCCCATCCAAGAAACAGAAGTGCCTGAGCACAGTTAAAGTGAACAGAAAGTTTTCACTGCTCTATGCTACCCTCTTCCCAACAGCAGTAAGTAGATCACTGCTCACTCATCCCACTGGAATTGTTGCTTTGATTTCTGATAGTAAATGCCCCTCTCCCCTACACACCACTATTTCCTAATCACATAAGGAGTGCTACCCCTTCCATCCGAGCATATAACTTCCAAATCAAAGGATAACAAGATCAAGATTAGCCAGACCAGTCTTAGGGAACCAATATTTTGAGCCCCTAGTTATCTTATGAATTATTAATCGGGCTGGAAGCACGAGGAGGAGCAAGTTAACAACCAAGGGGGATTAACGAATTGATGAACTGAGAAAGACTTTTAGAAGCAATGGATTAATTTTCAGTGAGAATATTAAATGGATTCAGTGATTTAAAACAGCTAGATTACCTCAAAGACCTATTTCAAGAGTAATTGTCTCTCCTTTGCAGTTTTCCTTTAATACCCGTTGGCCTTGAAGATTGCATTTAATTTCACCTAATTTTATATGCTGTTTCCTAGTTATCCTGGCAAATGAAGAAAAAATGGCATTTCTTATTTCTCCCACAAAAAGGATGCATTCATTCCCCAACAGAAATCACTTCCTTTGCACTCCCAAGAGCAAAAAGTTTATCTTGGCCAAAGGCAGAGTGTTTCTATTTAACAGTGATTCCTGTCTTACTTTCAAATTTGAAGATTAATGACTCTGCGCAAAATTCTATGCTTCTTTCCTGCCCTATATTCAGGGGGGTGTCTTATCACTATGGTTTACAAATGAATCTGTGTAGTCATCATTTCTTGATTCATGTTACAGAACAGAAGACCCATAAAGTTTTGTCACTCAGCTGCAACAAGATGCAAATTGCCTTCTTTATTTTTCACATTTTAGAGCAGTGGATAAAAGCAGTGAGGTGGTCACCTTTCAGTATGTTCTGCAGAGAGCTTTAATTCTCCAGGCAACCAGTGAAGTCTAAAAGCTTATTTAATGGATGGTGCAGTTTCTTGTCTGGATTTTTTTGCCTAAAACAAAAATCCAGGCAAGGTTTGCCTGTTCCTTAACATGTTCCCAAACAAAGCATCAGCTACAGGAAGAAGTTAATCTGAGTGCAACCTGCTAGAAGGTCAAATACAAAGACACAAGTTCTAAATATTAAATTAATTTTCCTTCTCATCATTGCAATCAGCAGCAGATTTTGTGTGAATGGGTTGTGCAGGCAAAGAGCCAACTTGCAGTGGCAAAGCTTTTCTTCAAAATTTTTCTTCAAACGCTTAAGCATGAAAAAAATTAATGGAGGAAATTTCACATTTTCACATTAATTTAATTTTCACATTAAAGTTTGGATAAAACTTTACTTCTAGAAAACAGAATTGTTTTAAAATCACCAAAATTTAGGTTTAAAACATAATCCACAGATTCCTGTGATTCTTCTGTGTTTATACTCTTATCTGTGCTCCTGGCTTCTCATATTACTCTCATGTGTTTATAGTCATATATATGTGTGTATTTACCTTAACTTGATGATTAACCTTCCCATAGTCTTTTAAATACTTCCTGAACAAGACTTGCTTCCGTTGTTCCTGTGAGCCAGTTTAACATTAGCATAGTTGGAAGGTGAGGGCAGGGAGAATATTTTTAGTGTACTTCTTGGCTGAAACTTTGAATCTTGCTCAAATAAATGAAATATACAACTCTTATTTCAAACTTTTGATAATGCCACACTGGTCCCTAAACAATTAGATCTTGCTGAAAACACTACTCTTGCCAAGAGATGTGGTTTTGGTTTGTTTGTGGGTCTGGGTCTTTTTTTAATCTTGGGTTATTTTAAATACTATACAGTTTCTGTTGCTTGATTTCACAGATACTGTTAGGGAGAGAAATTGTGAATCCAAGCACTCTAGTAACTGCTTTTTGAGAACTTGGGTGCAGGCAGGATGGCTGAGGCAAACTCTCCATCCAACCATAGAGAAACAGGCTTCCAGCTGGCTGAGAGAACAGGCTCCTCTCCCTGTGGCTTCCTTCCTCTGCTGGCACCATCTCCAGCTTCTCTGTGCTTGAAACCAGCAACTGATGGCTCTGATGATGCATTGCAAAAGGATGATTGAAATTTTACTGTGCTAAACTTGCAGGGCCAAACTTTGGCACCCATCCTTGGTGGAAAGAGCCAGCCCCACACAAGATTGGTGTGAAGTGCAGCACAGGACCTTTTATAATTTGGGGGTGTCAGTTTAGCAAGAGAAAAATGACAGTGGCCTTGCCACTCAATCTCAATCTCAATATTTATTAATAATATGCAGTAATATACAAAAGAGTTAACAGTAACAGGTACAAGAAATATTACTAATTTATTGGTGGGAATGGCAAATCCTCTCCTTGAAGCAGTCTGGAAGCTTGAGCTGTCACTGATCTTGGGAAAGTGCTCCTTACTTTTAAATTTCTGTGCTACCTTTTTTCTTTTGTTTTTTTTTAAGGTCTGGACAGGGAGGAATGCTTAGTCATATTTTCTCTTTGCTTTGCATTCTGTATCTTCCTGGTGATGTATTAAAGTAATAGTGTGATCTGCAGGAATCCTAGCACTGTAACTAGAAATAAAATGTTCTAAGGATATTATTGAGACAATTTCTGCATTTAATTTATTTATTCTGCATTCTGGGACAATTACTATCCTTTAAGCACACCAGCTCATATAACTGGGAAAATTATGTACAGATTGAGAACAAAACTGCTACAATGAGTTTAACACGATTGTGTTAATTGGTTATTCAGTTTGAGGGGAAATGGTGCCTGTTATCTGTCACGCCAGGAGAGGAGACCTTAGCAATGAAAAAGCAGCATTTTCCCTGTTTGTTATGGAACAAGGAGAAGGACATCTTTATTGCCCATGGAAGGTTGAGGTGGGTGTGGAAGTGTTCCCTGGGATGTTTCCCAGCAGATGAAGGGGCAACTGGAGGGACGTGGCCACAGTTTGTTACCTGCTGCAAGGACTTGTGAATAGAAAACAGAGTACATGTGCCTCATATTAGCCATAATGTGAAGGACAGTTTTGTTTAGGAGGAGAGAGAAAGTGCATGAAAATTCCTCAGTATCATGCGGGGCCCTGACAAAATCTGATCCTTGGGAGGCAAGTGGAGGTGATGACCCTGCTTGAATATAGATGGAACACACTCTTGCTCTCCAGAACCTTTTTGGAGTAATTATCCCTCTCATTTCTTCTCCCACTGTAATACCGCAAAACTGAGTGAGTAGGAAGTTTCCCAGATTACCAAGGGTTTAGCTCTAAGAAAAACAGATCAGATGGTTGGTTGGCTGGGGTTTTTAGTGGCATTTTAAACCAAATCCAACAGCTTGATCCACAGTTAGCATTCACTGATCTTCCTGGCTTGAACGGCTGCTTTGGGGAGTAGCTCAGCAGAGCTTTGTTTGTAAGCCCCTTAAAGAACAAGTCTGACCGGGACCTTTTTTACAGTCCATCATCTCTCTGAACATGTAAAGTGTGTAAAAAACAGGTACAGAGCTAACTGCCCACATCTTGATCATCTTTCTACTTTCCTCCATGAAAAATAACCAGTTGATGCTGATCGAATAAATTGCATTTTATTATTTATATCAAGTCTCATGCATTTTATGATTTTTAGATGAACACTGTGCCAGAGGTACCCATTTGTTTCTGTTTTGTGAAGTACTAATAGGAAAGGTTAAAAGATTTAGGCAACTTCCTTCCTTCTCTAGTCAAAACTATTTAAGAAAGAAAAGATTTCTTTTTTCAGTCCCTGAATCAGGAGAAATAAGTGCTTGAAACGTGGCCCTTGTGAGAGGTTAAATGTGCAACAAGAGGCAGAATTTAATGTTAGTGCAGAAACCACACAGGGGAGGATTTACTGAAAAGAAAAATACTTTGATTCATCTTAAAGACACAAACCAGTATCAAAAGTCTGTGACGAATACTTGTTTAGATTTGATTTCATATACCTGTTTAGATTTAATTTCATGAAACTCTAAATATTTTAATAATGTTGTTTTTTTTTAATCGGAAAATCCAGCATTTAAGATTGTTCTCCCATAGTGAAAAAAAGTATATTCCAGAAGCAGCTGTGCTTCACAAAAAGATATTGTACATAATGTGAAGATCAGACTTTTCTTTCCAAACTCAGTCATTTTATACAAAATCAGAATCAAATTTCACAAGTCCCAGGAAGTATTAGAGAGATCTTTCTGTATTCCAACCTATTGCCACAAGTTGCCTCAAGGCAATCCTTTCCTCTTTACTATATCTTGTAACTGTCTTTAAGCATGCAGAAACTGAATTGCTGTAAAACTGCATTATCCTGTCATGGGTTTGAAATCCTTGGGGAAACTGTGATAGCTTTACACCTTAAATTATTTAAAATATTAAAAGTTTAAAAGGTTTGGGGTTTTGTTTTGGTTTGTTTGGTTTTTTGTTGTTTTGTTTTGGAGGTTTTTGTTTGGTTTTTTTACAATATAAATAAATCCCATCTCAAATTACTCATAAAACTGTAAAAACCACTATAAAAATGTCAGCATTAACCAACAATTAGTACACACACACACACACACACAGACACACACACACATATATATATATATGTATATACATGATTTATGTCTCATTTAAATATTGGGAAATTCTGTATGTTACAACACAGACTACTGGACTTCTAAGTGGGCTTTTAAAAGTAGTCAGGATCTTCAGGGAGTTCTCTGAAACACACATGCTCTGTAATAGGACAGCCAATATCTATGACCAAGGGTGGGTTAAAATTAATTGCCTGACATATGAACCAAACTGACTGAACAGTGATGTGAATCCTTCAGTGCTCCACTCTGCTGCAGCCAACTACACTCCTGACAGAATCCATAAAATACTGACTTAACACTGAATATGCAGCCATGAATCTTGACTCTCTTGACCCTTCCCCAAGATATTTTTTCCTCAATTCTCTTCCCATCCATTCGTATCCCCTGAAGAAAGCATAAATTGTATTAGCATAGAGAAGCTCAAAAGAAGCCCCAACGCACCCCACAAAAACAGTTCCCCCCGCCAAAAAGATCAAATCAAACCAACAATAAAAAACCCCTCCACATGCTGCTTTGAGTATAGCTGAAATTTCCTGCCCGACTCTGTGGGCTTATTGATCAGAGGCTTGAACTTTTCACCCCTTTAGTAGCACAGGCTTTCTGATGGCCGCATTGCGAGGCTCGTCTGCCCACAGAGCCTTGTGCTCGCGGGTGTGATAATAGCTGGCATTAATCACGGAGCTCCTTCCCCATTAACGTTTGCATGCTTAGAAGGCTACTGTGATTACACAGCCTTTTCTGATTCCTCACAATCCAGCCGATGTGATTTACACAGGCAGTGCAGAATTCAGCCCTCCTCCACGCCAGTGACCTGCCGAGGCGCGGCTCCACCTCGATGCAGGGCACGGAGCACGGGGCTCGGAGCAGCAGCAGTGTCCCGCTGTCCCTGCGGCACACGGGCGCTGGGATCATGCCCTGGAGCAAACGGGGACAGCCTAACGAGACAGAACTGCACTAGCGACTGTGCCGGGCACAGAAACTACCCGGAGAGCTGCTTGGTGCCATTGTAAGTTAAATTGGAAGCCACGAAGGCAGGGGACCGGCAAAAGGAACACTGCAGGAAGGCGGAAAAGCCGGAATTTTTGTGCATGCTCTGTGCGAAAGGTACAGAGCGGGCGGTGAGACAACAAAACACATCCCAGGCAGGGTCCCGCTCTGGCTCCTGTTTCTGTTGCCGGTCCCCTGCCTTCGTGGCTTCCAATTTAACTTAAAATGGCACCAAGCAACTTTCTGGGTAGCTTGGGTTGGAAGGGACGGGAAAGATCATCCGGTTCCATCACCCCTACCGTGGGCAGGGACACCTTCCACCACAGCAGGTTGCTCAAAACTCCATCCAACCTGGCCTTGAACACTTCCAGGGATGAGGCATCCACAGCTTCTCTGGGCAACCTGTTCCAGTGCCTCACCTCCCTCACAGTAAAGAATTTAATCTTAGTATCTATTCTAACCCTACTCTCCCTCACTTTGAAGCCATTGCCCCTTGTCCTGTCACGCCAGGCTCTCGGAAAAGGTCCGTCTGCAGCCTGGCTGCTCCCTCCGGGCACTGAACCACCGCCCTGCTTAAGCCACCGCGCACTCAGCAGATGCACGCCCAGCCCCTGCGGGGCCGGTGTCCGATCCGGACATCTGCCACACCCCTCAGGCACCGAGAGCGCTGGGCTGGGCACCGGCGACAGCGGCCACCGCCGCCCCGCCGCCGCCACAGCGGAAGCAGCTGCGCCGCCGGAGCCGGCGGACGTGACCTCACGGCACGGCCCCTTCCCGGCCCTCCGCGTCTGGCAGCTCCGGTCGGCGGCAGAGGAGGAGGAGGAGGAGGAGGAGGAGGAAGGCGGGCGGGAGGGATCCGGGATGCTGCCGGCGCAGCTCGGGCGCGCGCCGCGGCACCTGCTGGTGTGCGAGCGGGGCCACGCGCGCCACCCGCGCTCGCGGCACGCGGCGCACGTGCGGGACCACGCCTACA